>NW_024736526.1:0-21863 GCF_018991925.1 Homarus americanus
TAGAAGTTGCTGCATTGCTCAGGTACACCTCTGATACTCCCAGGAACACCTCCTGATATTCCCAGGTACACCTCCGATACTCCCCAGGCACACCCTTTGACACTCCCAGGCACACCTCAGACACTCCCAGGTAAACCTCTGACACTCCCAGGTTACACCTCTGACACTCTCATGTACACCTCAGACACTCGGCACACCTGACACCCCAGGCACACCACTGACACCCAGGCACACCTCCTCACACTCCAGGCACACCTCTCACACCCCAGGTACAACCTGACTGCACACCTCTGACACTCCCAAGCACACCCTGACACCCCTGGCACACCTCGACACTCCCATGTACACCTCCGACACCCCAGGCACACCTGAAACCCCAGGCACACCCTGACACTCCCAGGCACACCTCTGACACCCTGGCACACTTCTGATACTCCCCAAGCATACCTTTGACACTCCCAGGCACACCCCTGACACTCCCAGGCACACCTCTGACACTCCAAGGCACACCTCTGACACTGCCAGGCACACCTCCCGACACTCCAGGTACACCTCTGACACTCCCAGGCACTCTGATACTCCCAGGCACACCTCTGACACCCCAGGCACATTCTGACACTCCCATGCACACCTGTACACCCCAGGCACAGCCTGACACCCGCACACCTCCTGACACTTCGGTACACCTCAGACACCCCAGGACACCCCTAACACCCCAGCCACACCTCTGACACCCCAGGCACACATCAGACATTCCCAGGCACACCTGACACTCCCCTGGTACACCCGACACTCCCAGGCACACTTCTCACAATCCCAGGAACACCTCCGACACTCCCCAGGCACACCTCTGACACCATAGGCACACCCCAAACACTACCAGGCACACCTCAGACACCCCAGTTACTCCACTGAAATCCCCTGGTACACTCCCCTCACACCCCAGGCACACCTCCGACACCCCAGGCACACCACCGACACTTGCACACCACTGACACTCGCACACTCTCACACTTGCAACACCTCCGACACTTGCACACCCCTGACACCCCAGGCACACCTCTGACACCCCAGGCACACCCAGACACTCCCAGTTACTCCACTGACACTTCCCTGCACACCTCTGACACTCCCAGGCACACCCTGACACCCCAGGCACACCTCTGACACCCCAGGCACACCTCTGACACTCTCAGGTACACCTCAGACACTCCCAGGTACACCTCCGACACCCCCAGGCACACCTCCGACACTCAGGTACACCTCTGACACCCCAGCCACACCTCCGACACTCCAGGACACCTCTGATACTCCCCAGAACACCTCCGATATTCCCAGGTACACCTCCGATACTCCCGGTACCACCTTGACACTCCAGGCACTCCACTACACCTCATACCCCTCTGACACCCAGGCACACCCTCAGACACTCCCCAGGTAAACCTCTGACACCCCAGGCACACTTGACACCTCAGGCACACCTCAGACACTACCAGATACACCTGACACCCCAGGCACACCACTGGCACCTGAGGCACCCCCACACTCCCCCTCACACCCCAGGCACATCCGACCTCCCAGATACACCTCTGACATTCCAGGCCACCTCCGACACCCCTGGTACACCTCCGACACTCCATGTATACCTCCGACACTCCGGCACACTCTGACAACCCAGGCACACCCCTGACGCTCCCAGGCACACCTCTGACGCTCCCAGGCACACCTCTGACACCCCAGGCACACTGACACTCCAGGCACACCCTGACACCCCAGGCACACCTCTCATACCCCAGGACACCCTGACACTCCCAGGCACACTCCTGACACTCCCCAGGCACACCTGTACACCCCAGCCACACCTCCGACACTCCCAGGCACACCTCTGATACTTCCAGAACACTCGATATTCTCAGGCACACCTCCGATATTCCCAGGCACACCTTGACACCAGTGCACACCCCAGACACTCCCAGGCAAACCTCTGACACCCCAGGTTCACACCTCTGACACTCCCCATGCACACCCCACACACCCAGGCACACCGACACCCAGGCACCCACTGACACCCCGGCACACCTCACACTTGCACACCTCTCCACCCCAGGCACACCTGACTCTCCCAGGCACACCTCTGACACTCCCAAGCACACCTGGACACTCCCTGGACACCTGACACCCCATGCACACCTCTGACACTCTGTGTGCCACCTCCGAAACTCCCCAGTACACCCTGACACTCCCAGGCACACCCCTGACACTCCCAAGCACACCTCTGATACTCCCCAAGCATACCTTGACACTCCCAGGTACACCCCTGACACTCCCCAGGCACACCTCTGACACTCCAAACACCTCTGACACTGCCAGGCACACCTCACACCCAAGGCACACTCTTGTGAGCATCTGATAACTCTCGGCACGCCTGACACTTGCACACGACCCCATGCACACCTGCACACTCGGCACAGCCCGACACCCCAGGCACACCGACACTGGCACACCCTCAGACACCCCACACACCCCAACACCCCAGCCACACCTCTGACACTCCAGAGGCACACATCAGACATTGCACATCTCCACACTGCACACCTCCGACACCCGGAGTACACCAATCCCAGGAACACCTCCGACACCCCAGGCACACCTCTGACACCATAGGCACACCTCAACACTACCAGGCACACCTCAGACACCCCAGTTACTCCACTGTTCTCACACCTCTCACACTCCCGGGGCACACCTCCGGACACCCCAGGCACACCTCTGACACTCCAGGCACACCCTGAGTCTGCCAGGCACACCTCTGACACTGCCAGGCACACCTGACACTTCCAGGCACACCTGTGACACTCCCAGGCACACCTCCGACACTCCAGGCACACCTCTGTTACTCCCAGGAACACCTCCACATTCCCCAGGCACACTCCCGATACTCCCAGGTACACCTTGACACTCCCAGGTACTCCACTGACACTCGGCACAACTCTGGCAATTTGCACACTCTGACACTCCCCAGCACACCTCTGACACTGCCAGGCACACCTCTGACTCTCCCAGGCACACCTCTGACACTCCAGGCACACCTCCGACACTTCCAGGTACACCACTGACACTCCTAGGTACTCCACTGACAATCCCAGGCACACCTTGACACCCCAGGCACACCAGACACTCCCAAACCTCTGACACTCCCAGGCACCTCTGACACTGTCAGGCACACTCCAGACACTCGCACACCTCCGACACCCCAGGACACTCCGACACTCTCAGGCACACCTCTGACACCCCAGCACACCCGTGACACTCCCACACCTGACACTCTGGCACACCTCTGATACTCCTAGAAACTCCGATATTCCGTACACCTGGATACCCCAGGCACACCTTGACACTCCCGTGTTCCATGACACCCCATGTACACCTCTACACTCCCAGGCACACCCCAGACAGTCCCAGGTAAACTCTGACACCCCAGGTTACACCTCTGACACCCCAGGCACACCTGACACTGCCAGGCACACCACTGGACACCCACACCCTCACACACCTGCGCCACCTCTGCACACCTGACCTCCCAGGCACACCTCACACCTGCACACTGACACCCCTGCACACCTCCCACCACATGCACACCTGACACCTCAGGCACACTCCGACACTGCACACCCCTGACACTACCAGGCACAACTCTGACACTCCCAGGCATACCTTGACACTCGCACACCCTGACACCCGCACACCCCAGACACTCCCAGGCACACCTCTGACACTCCCAGGCACACCCCTGACACTCCCAGGCACACTTGACACTCCCAGGCACACCTGGGACACTCCCAGGCACAGCCCGACACTTCCAGGCACACCTCCGACACCCCAGGCACACCTCCGACACTCTGGCACACCTCCGACACCCCAGGCACACCTCAGACACTCAGGCACACCCCTGACACTCCCAGGCAGACCTCTGACACTCCCAGGCACACATCTGACACTCCCAGGTCCATCTCTGATACTCTGCACACCTCTGACACTCCCAGGCACACCGCACACTCCCAGGCACACCGCTGACACTCGAGGCACACCACTGACAGTGCTATGGAACACCTCTGACACTCCATGCACACCTCAGACACCCCAGGCACACCTCTGACACTCCAGTACCCCTCCACACTTGCACACCTCTGACACCTGCACCTCTGACACTCTGGGCACACCTCTGACACTCGCACACCCCAGACACTCCCAGGCACATCGCTGACACTCCCAGGCACACCTCTGACACTCCAGGCACACCTCCGACACTCACAGGCACACCTCGACACTCCCAGGCACACTTCCACCCCAGGCACACCTGACACTCCCAGGTACACCTCTGACACCCCAGGCACACCTCCGACACTCCCAGGTACACCTCTGATACTCCCAGGAACATCTCCTATATTCCAGGCACCTCCTGATACCCACGCACACCTTGACACCTTGGTACTCCACTGACACTCCTAGGCACTCCACTGACAATCCCAGGCACACCTTGACACTCCCAGGCACACCTCAGACACTCCCCAGGAAAACCTCTGACACTCCCAGGTACACCTCTGACACTCTGGCACACCTCAGACACTGCACACCTCCGACACTCCTAGTACACCTCCGACACTTCCAGGCACACCTCTGACACCCCAGGCACACCTGTGACACTCCCAGCCACACCTCCGACACTCCCAGGTACACACCTCTGATACTCCCAGGAACACCTCCAATATTCCCGGTACACCTGATACTCCCCAGGCACACCTTGACATTCCCAGGTGCTCCACTGACACCCCAGGCACACCTCCCACATACACCTCTGACACTCCAGGCACACCTCTGACACTGCCAGGCACACCTCTGACACTCCAGGCACACCTGTGCACACCCCAGGCACACCTCCGACACTTCCAGGCACACCACTGACACTCCCAGGCACACCTCTGACACCCCAGGCACACCTGACTCCCAGGCACACCCTGACACTCCCAGGCACACCTCCGACACTCCCCTGGCACACCTCCGACACTCCCAGGCACACCTCCGACACTCCCAGGCACACCTGACACTCCCAGGCACACCCTGACACTCCCAGGTACACCTCTGACACTCAAGCACACCTCTGATACCCCTCAGTTATACCTCTGACACTCCCAGGTACACCCCTGACACTCCCAGGCACACCTGACACCCCAGGCACACCTCTGACACTCGGCACACTTCTGACACTCCAGGCACACCTCTGACACTCCCAGGCACAGCCCGACACTCCAGGCACACCTCCCACACCCAGGCACACCTCCGACACCCCTGGTACACCTCCGACACCCCAGGCACACCCCAGACACTCCCAGGCACACCCCTGACACTCCCAGGCACACCTCTGACACTCCCCAGGCACACATCTGACACTCCCAGGTCCATCTCTGATCCTCTGTACACTCCAGGCACACCGCTGACACTCCCAGGCACACCGCTGACACTCCCCAGGCACACCACTGACAGTGCCATGGCACACCCCTGACACCCATGCACACCAGACACTCCAGGCACACCCTCAGACACCCCAGGCACACCCCAGACACTCCAGGCACACCTCTGACACTCCCCAGGCACACCTCAGACACTCGCAGGCACACCTCTGACACTCGGTGCACTCATCTGACACTCCCAGGCACACCTTGGACACCCCAAGTGCACCTCTGACACCCCCGGCACACCTCTGACACTCCCCAGGCACACCCCAGACACTCCCCAGGCACACCGCTGACACTCCCAGGCACACCTCTGACACCCAGGCACACCACACCCCAGGCACACCTCCGACACCCTGCACACTCTCACACTCCCAGGCACACCGCCGACACTCGGCACACCTCTGACACCCCAGGCACACCCGACACTCCCAGTGGCCAATTCCCCAGGAACATCTCCTATATTCCCAGGCACACCTGATACTCCCAGGTACACCTTGACACCTAGGCACCACTGACACCTAGGCACCACTGACAATCCCAGGCACACCTTGACACCCCAGGCACACCCCAGACACTCCCAGAGGCAAACCTCTGACACCCCAGGCACACTTCTGACACCCTGGCACACCAGACACCCCTGCACTCCGACACCCCTAGGCACACCTGACACCTCAGGCACACCTCTGACACCCCAGGTGCACACCCCAGCCACACCTGATATTCCCAGGCACGCCTGATACCCAGGCACACCTTGACACTCCCCAGGCACCCACTGACACCCATGCACACTCTGACACTCTACACCTCAGGCATTCCAGGTAAAATCTGACACAAGGTTCACCTCTGACATTCCCAGGCACACCTCCGACACCCCAGGCACACCACTGACACCCCCAGGCACCCCCTCACACTCCCAGGCACACCTCACACTCCCCAGGCACACCTCCGACCTCCCAGGCACACCTCTGACACCTCAGGCACACCTCTGACACTCCCCTGGCACACCTGCCACCCCATGCACACCTCGACACTCCCAGGCACACCTCCGACACCCCAGGCACACCTCTGACACCCCAGGCACACCTCTGACACCCAGGCACACTCTGACACCCCAGGCACACCTGTGACACCCCAGGCACCTGACACTCCAGGCACACCCGACACTCCCCAGGAACACCTCGACACTCTGGTACACCTGACACCAGGCACACCCTCAGACACTCCCGGCACACCCCTGACACTCCGGCACACTCTGACACCTGAGGCACACATCTGACACTCCAGGTGTCCATCTCTGATACTCCCCAGGCATACCTCTGACACTCCCAGGTACACTGCTGACACTCCAAGGCACACCGCTGACAGTAGTATGGCACACCTCTGACAATCCATGTACACCTCAGACACTCCCCAGGCACACCTGACACTCCCAGGCACACCTCTGATACTCCCAGAACATCTCCATATTCCCAGGTACACCTGATACCCCAGTACACCTTGACACCTAGGTACCCACTGACACTCCTAGGTATTCACTGACAATCCCAGGCACACCTTGACACTCGTACACCTCAGACACCCCAGGCACACCTCCGGACACCCTAGGCACACCTGACACTCTCAGTACACCTCTGACACACCCAGGCACACCTGTGACACTCCTAGCTACACCTCCGACACTCCCAGGTACACCTCTGATACTCCCAGGAACACCTCCGATATTCCCAGGCACACCTCCGATACTCCCCAGGCATACCTTGACACTCACAGGCACACCTTAGACACCCCAGGTAAACCTCTGACACCCCAGGTTACACCTCTGACACTCAGGCACACCTAGACACCCCAGGCACACCTCCGACACCCCCAGGCACACCACTGACACCCCAGGCACACCTCTCACACCCCAGGCACCCCTCTCACACCCAGGCACACCTGACCTCCCAGGCACACCTCTGACACCCCAGGCACACCTGGACACCCCTGGCACACCCGACACCCATGCACACCTCCACACTCCCAGGCACACCTCCGACACTCCCAGGCCACCCCTGACACCCCAGGTACACCTCTGACACTCCCAAGCACACCTCTGATACTCCCAAGCATACCTTGACACTCCCAGGCACCCTGACACCCCAGGAACACCTCTGACACTCCAAGGTACACCTCTGACACTCCCAGGCACACCTCCGACACCCCAGGCACACCTCTGACACTCCCAGGCACACCTCTGAAACCCCAGGTACACCTCTGACACCCCAGGTGCACACTCCCCAGGTACACTCTGACACCCCAGGCACAGCCCGACACCTCCAGGCACACCTCCGACACCTCAGGCACACCTCCGACACTCGGCACACCCCAGACACCCAGGCACACCCAACACCCCAGCCACACCTCTACACCCCAGGCACACATCAGACATCCCAGGCACACCTCCGACACTCCCAGGCACACCTCCGACACTCCCAGGTGCACCCCTCACACTCCCAGAACACCTCCGACACTCCCAGGCACACCCTGACACTCCTAGGTACACCTCAACACTCCCAGGCACACCTCAGACACCCCAGTTACTCCACTGAAATTCCTGGTACACCTCTGTCACTCCCCAGGTACACCTCCGACACTCCCAGGCACACCTCTGACACTCCCAGGCACACTCTGAGACTGCCAGGCACACCTCTGACACTGCCAGGTACACCTCTGACACTCCGGTACACCTGTGACACCTTGTGCACACACCTCCACACTCCCAGGCACACCTCTGATACCAGAACACCTCCACATTCCCAGTTACACCTCCGGATACCCCAGGTACACCTTGACACTCCCAGTACTCCAATGACACTCCCAGGTACAACTCTGGCACTCCCAGGCACACCTCTGACACTCCCAGGTACACCTCCGACCTGTTCAGGCACACCCTCTGACACTCCCAGGCACACCTCCGACACTCCCTAGCACACCTCGACACTCCCAGGCACACCCTCAGACACTCCCAGGTAAACCTCTGACACCCCAGGCACACCTCTGCCCCAGGTACACCCAGACACTCCCAGGCACACCTCCGACACTCCCAGGCACACCTCTGATACTGCCAGAACACCTCCAATATTCCCAGTTACACCTCCGATACTCCCAGGTACACCTTTGACACTCCCAGGCCTCCAATGACACTCCCAGGTACAACTCTGGCACTCCCAGGTACACCTCTGACACTCCAGGTACACCTCCGACTCGTTCAGGTACACCTCTGACACTCCCAGGTACACCTCCGACACTCCTAGTACACCTCCGACACTCCCAGGTACACCTCAGACACTCCCAGGTAAACCTCCGACCTCCCAGGTACACCTCTAGCACTCTCAGGTACACCTCAGACACTCCCCAGGTACACCTCCGACACCTCCAGGTACCTCCGACACTCCCAGGTGCCACCTCTGACACTCCCAGGTACACCTGTGACACTCCCAGCTACACCTCCGACACTCCCAGGTACACCTCTGATACTCCCAGGAACACCTCCGATATTCCCAGGTACACCTCCGATACTCCCAGGTACCTTGACACTCCCAGGTACTCACCCTGCACTCCCAGGAACACCTCCTGACACTCCCAGGTACCTCAGACACTCCCAGGTAAACCTCTGACTCCCAGGTACACCTCTGACACTCTCAGGTACACCTCAGAACCTCCCAGATACACCCCTACACTCCCAGGTACACCACCCAGCACTCCAGGTACCTCTCACACTCCCAGGTATACCTCTCCACACTCCCAGGTACATCCGACTCTCAGATACACCTCCGACACTCTCGGTACACCTCCGACACTCGTAGCCTCAGACACTCCCAGGTACACCTTAACACTCCCAGCTACACCTCTGACCTCCCAGGTACACATCAGACATTCCCAGGCCTCCGACACTCCCAGGTACACCTCCGACACTCCCAGGTACACTTCTCACCTCCCAGGAACACCTCCGGCACTCCCAGGTACACCTCTGACCTCCCTGGTACACCTCTACCTCCCAGGTACACCTCAGACACTCCCAGTTACTCCACTGAAATTCACTGGTACACCTCTGTCACTCCCAGGTACCTCCGACCTCCCAGGTACACCTCTGACACTCCCAGGTACACCTCTGAGACTGCCAGGTACCTCTGACCTGCCAGGTACCTCTGACCTCCCAGGTACCTGTGCACTCCCAGGTACACCTCCGACACTCCGGTACACCTCTGATACTGCCAGAACACCTCCAATATTCCCAGTTACACCTCGATACTCCCAGGTACACCTTGACACTCCCAGGTACTCAATGACACTCCAGGTACAACTCTGGCACTCCCAGGTACCTCTGCCTCCCAGGTACACCTCCGTCGTTCAGGTACACCTCTGACCTCCCAGGTACACCTCCGACACTCCCTAGTACACCTCCATGCTCCCAGGTACACCTCAGACCTCCCAGGTAAACCTCCTGACCTCCCAGGTACACCTCTGACACTCTCCGGTACACCTCAGACACTCCCAGGTACACCTCCGACACTCCCAGGTACACCTCCGACACCCCAGGTACACCTGTGACACTCCCAGGTGCCACCTGTGACACTCCCAGCTACACCTCGTGCTCCCAGGTACACCTCTGATACTCCCAGGACCTCCGGTATTCCCAGGTACACCTCCGATACTCCCAGGTACCTGGCCTCCCAGGTACTCCACTGACACTCCCAGGAACACCTCTGACACTCCCAGGTACACCTCAGACACTCCCAGGTAAACCTCTGACACTCCCAGGTACACCTCTGACACTCTCAGGTACACCTCAGACACTCCCAGATACACCTCCGACACTCCCAGGTACACCACTGACACTCCCAGTACCTCTCACACTCCCAGGTACACCTCTCACACTCCCAGGTACACATCCGACTCTCCCAGATACACCTCTGAGCCTCCCAGGTACACCTCCGACACTCCCTGGTACACCTCCGACCTCCCATTGCACCTCCGACACTCCCAGGTACACCTCCGACACTCCCTGGTACACCTTCGACACTCCCAGGTACACCTCAGACACTCCCAAGTACACCTGACACTCCCAGGTACACCTCTGACCTCCCAGGTACACCTCACAGACCTCCCAGGTACACTTCTCACACTCCCAGAAACACCTCCGACCTCCCAGGTACACCTCTGACACTCCTGGGTACCTCCTGACCTCCCAGGTACACCTCACACTCCCAGGTACGTTCTCCGACTCTCCCAGGTACACCTCTGACTCCCAGGGCACCTCCGACACTCCTGGTACCTCCACATTTGCCCAGGTACACCTCAGACACTCCCAGGTAAACCTCTGACACTACCAGGTACCTCCCGACACTCTCAGGTACACACCTCAGACACTCCCAGGTACCTCCGACACCTCCCAGGTACACCTCCGACACTCCCAGGTACCTCCCAGCACTCCCAGGTACACCTGTGACACTCCCAGCTACACCTCCGGCCTCCCAGTACACCTCTGGCCTCCCAGGAACACCTCCGATATTCCCAGGTACACCTCCGGTCTCCCAGGTACACCTTTGACACTCCCAGGTACTCACTGACACTCCCAGGTACACTTCTGACACTCCCAGGTACACTTCTGACACTCTCAGGTACACCTCAGACACTCCCAGGTACTCCTCCGACACTCCTAGGTACACCTCCGACACTCTCAGGTACACCTCTGACACCCCCAGGTGTGACCTCCCTTCACACCTCCGATATTCCCAGGTACATCGTCTCCCAGGTACACCTTTGACCTCCCAGGTACTCACTGACACTCCCATGTGCACCTCTGACACTCCCAGGTACCTCAAACATTCCCAGGTAAACCTCTGACCTCCCCAGGTTACACCTCAGCATTCAGTACCTCCGACACTCCCAGGTACCTGACACTCCCAGGTACACCTCTCACCTCCCAGGTACACCTCTCACACTCCCAGGTACACCTCCGACTCTCCTAGGTACACCTCTGACACTCCAGGTACACTTCAGACACTCCTGGTACACCTCCGCCACTCCCATGTGCACCTCCGACCTCCCAGGTACACCTCCGACACTCCCAGGTACACCTCTGACACTCCCAGGTACACCTCCGACACTCCCAGGTACACCTCTGGAGTCTGCCAGGTACACCTCTGACACTGCCAGGTACACCTCTGACACTTCCAGGTACACCTGTGACACTCCCAGGTACCTCCGACCTCCCAGGTACACCTCTGTTACTCCCAGGAACACCTCCAATATTCCCAGGTACCTCCGATACTCCCAGGTACACCTTTGACACTCCCAGGTACTCCACCGACCTCCCAGGTACAACTCTGGCACTCCCAGGTACACCTCTGACACTCCCAGGTACCTCTGACTTTCAGGTACCTCTGCTCTCCCAGGTACCTCTGACACTCCCAGGTACACCTCCGACACTTCCAGGTACACCACTGACACTCCTAGGTGCTCCACCCACAATCCCAGGTACACCTTTGACACTCCCAGGTACCTCAGACACTCCCAGGTAAACCTCTGACCTCCCAGGTACACCTCTGACCTGGTACCTTCAACACTCCCAGTGCCTCCGACACTCCTAGGTACACTTCCGACACTCTCAGGTACCTCTCAGCACCCCAGGTACACCTGTGACACTCCTCACACCTCCGACGCCTCCCAGGTACACCTCTGATACTCCTAAGGCCTCCGATATTCCCAGGTACACCTCGTGCTCCCAGGTACACCTTTGGCTTGCTCCCAGGTACTCACTGACACTCCCATGCACCTCCCAGCACTCCCAGGTACACCTCCAGACAGTCCCAGGTAAACCTCTGACACTCCCAGGTTACACCTCTGACCTCCCAGGTAAACCTCCCGACACTGCCAGGTACACCACCGACCTCCCAGGTACCTCTCACACTCCCAGGTACACCTCTCACACTCCCAGGTACACCTCCGACTCTCCCTGGGTACACCTCTCACCTCCCAGGTACCTTCAGACACTCCTGGTACACCTCCGCCACTCCCATGTACCTCCATCCTCCCAGGTACACCTCCGACCTCCCAGGTACACCTGGCCTCCCAGGTACACCTCTGACACTCCCAGGTATGCCTTTGACACTCCCAGGTACACCTGACACTCCCAGGTACACCTCAGACACTCCCAGGCCTCTGAGCACTCCAGGTACCCCTGAGCACTCCCAGGTACTTGACCTCCCAGGTACCTGGGACCTCCCAGGTCCCAGGTACAGCTCCGACACTTCCAGGTACCTCCGACACTCCCAGGTACACCTCCGACACTCCCTGGTACACCTCCGACACTCCCAGGTGCACCTCAGACCTCCCAGGTACACCCCTGACCTCCCAGGTAGACCTCTGACACTCCCAGGCCACACATCTGACACTCCCAGGTCCCGTCTCACAATGCTCTCCAGGCATACCTCCTTGCTCCAAGGTACCGCCTGGCCTCCCAGGTACACCGCCCAGCACTCACCATTTTTGGCTTGAGTGCTATGGAACACCTCTGGCACTCCTTCTTGCCTCAGGCTTGCCTCCCAGGCACACCTCTGGCACTCCCAGAGTACTCTCCCCAACCTCCCAGGTACACCTCTGACTTGCTCCCAAGTGCACCTCCCCAGCACTCCCATTTCAACCTCCCATTTTTACCTCAGACCTCCCAGGTACATCGCCCAGCCTCCCATTTTACCTCTGGCCTCCCAGGTACACCTCCGGCTTGCTCACAGGTACACCTCCGGCTTGCTCCCAGGCCTTCTCACACTCCCAGGTACACCTCCGACACTTGGGTACACCTCTGTTGCTCCCAGGTGCACCTCCCGGCCTCCCAGGTGCACCTCTGATGCTCAGGAACATCTCCTATGTTCCCAGGTACACCTACGATACTCCCACACGTACACCTTTGACGCACTCCTAGGTGCTCCACACAACACTCCTAGGTACTCACCCCAGCAATCCCAGAGTACACAGCAACTCCCAGGTACACCTCAGACACTCCCAGGTAAACACTCTGGCTCCCAGGTACACCTCTCTGACACTCTCAGTACACCTCCAGACACTCCCAGGTACCTCCGGCTTGCTCCTAGGTACACCTCCGACACTCTCAGGTACACCTCCCATTTCCCAGGTACACCTGTGTTGCTCCCTTCCACCTCCATTGCTCCCAGGTACACCTCTGGTCTCCCACAGAACACCTCCAATATTCCCCAGGTACACCTCCACGACCACTCCTTCCCAGGTACACCTTTGACATTCCCAGGTGCTCACACTGGCCTCCCAGGTACACCTTTCTGACGTTCCCAGGAGTGCACCTCTGACACTCCCAGGTGCCTCTGTGCTGCCAGGTACACCTCTGACACTCCCAGGTACTGGCAACACTCCCAGGTACACCTCCGACACTTCCAGGTACACCACTGACACTCCCAGGTACACCTCTGGCTCCAGGTGCACCTCCGACTCTCCCAGGTGCACCTCCTGACCTCCCAGGTACACCTCCGACACTCCTGGTACACCTCCGGCCTCCCAGGTACACCTCCCGGCACTCCCAGGCCACCTCCCGGCTTGCTCCCAGGTACACCCCTGAGCACTCCCAGGTACACCTCCCAGCCTCCCAAGTACACCTCTGATGCCCCTCAGTTGTCACCTCTGTTGCTCAGACACCCTGACACTCCCCAGGTACCCTGAGCCTCCCATGTGCACCTCCTGACCTCCCAGGTGCACTTCTGACCTCCCAGGTGCACCTGTGACTCCCAGATTACCAGCTCCGACACTTCAGGTACCACCTCCCCTCCCAGGTACACCTCCACGACACTCCTGGTACACCTCCGACACTCCCAGGTACACCTCAGACACTCCCAGGTACACCCCTGACACTCCCAGGTACACCTCTGGCTTACTCCCAGGTACATCGACTTGCCTCCCAGGTCCATCTCTGATCTCTCAGGTATCCTCTGGCTTACTCCCAGGCACCGCCTTCAACCTCCCCAGGCACACCGCTGACACTCCCAGGTACACCACCCCAGCAGTGCTGTTTACCTCTGACACTCCATGTGCACCTCAGGCCTTCCAGGTACACCTCATGAACACTCCCGTTACCTCAGAGCCTCCCAGGCACACCTCTGACACTCCCAGGCACACCTCAGGCCTCCCAGGCACACACTCCTGACCTCCCAGGTACTCATCCCAGCCTCCCAGGTACACCTTGACCTCCCAAGTGCACCTCCTGACCTCCCCAGGCACACCTCTGACCTCTTGGGTGCACACCTCAGACACTCCCAGGTGCACCTTGACACTCCCAGGTGCACCTCTGGCACTCCAGGTACCTCCCGACACTCCCAGGTACACCTCCGACACTCCCAGGTACACTTCTCCACCTCCCAGGTACACCTCGACACTCCCAGGTACCTCTGACACTCCCAGGTACACCTCCGACACTCCCAGGTACACCTCATTCTCCCGAACATCTCCTATATTCCCCAGGTTTTTACCTCCGATACTCCCAAGTACACCTGACACTCCTAGGTACTCACTGACTGCTCCTAGGTACTCACTAACCAATCCCAGGTGCACAGCTCCCAGGTACACCTCAGACACTCCCAGGTAAACCTCTGACACTCCCAGGTACACTTCTGACACTCTCAGGTGCCCACCTCTGAACACTCCCAAGTGCTCCTCCGACACTCCCTAGGTACACCTCCGACACTCTCAGGTACACCTCTGACACCCCAGGTGGCAACACTCCCAGCTACACCTCCGATATTCCCAGGTACGCCTCCGGTCTCCCAGGTACACCTTTGACACTCCCAGGTACTCCACAGCACTCCCATGTACACCTCTGACACTCCAGGTACACCTCAGACATTCCCAGGCCTCTGAACACTCCCAGGTTACACCTCTGACATTCCCAGGTACCTCCACCTCCCAGGTACACCACTGACACTCCCAGGTACACCTCTCACTCCCAGGTACACCTCTCACACCTCCCAGGTACACCTCCGACTCTCCCTAGGTACACCTTTGACCTCCCAGGTACCACTTCAGACACTCCTGGTACACCTCCGCCACTCCCATGACCCCTCCGACACTCCCAGGTACACCTCCGACACTCCCAGGTACCTCTGACCTCCCAGGTACCTCTGACCTCCCAGGTACACTTCTGACACTCCCAGGTACCTGTGACACTCCCAGGTACAGCTCCGACACTTCCAGGTACACCTCCTGCTCCCAGGAACACCTCCGACACTCCTGGTACACCTCCGACACTCCCAGGTACACCTCAGACACTCCCAGGTCACACCTGACACTCCCAGGTACACCTCCTGACCTCCCAGGTCATCTCCCATGCTCTCAGGTATACCTCTGGCCTCCCAGGTACACCGCTGACACTCCCAGGTACACCGCCCCAGCTCCCAGGTACACCACTCACCAGTAGTATGGTACACCTCTGACAATCCATGTACACCTCAGACATTTCCAGGTACCTCAGACACTCCCAGGTACACCTCCGACACTCCCAGGTACCTCTGATGCTCCCAGGAACATCTCCTATGTTCAGGTACACCTCCGATACTCCCAGGTACACCTTTGACACTCCTAGGTGCTCACTGACACAGGCACACCTCTGACACTCCCAGGTACACCTCTGACACTCCCAGGCACACCTCTGACACTGCCAGGCACACCCTGACACTCCCCAGGCACACCTTGACACTCCCAGGCACACTCCGACACTTCCAGCACCACTGACACTCCCAGGTACACCTCCGACACTCCCAGGCACACCTCCACACTCCCAGGTACACCTCTGACACTCCCAGGTACACCTCGACCCCAGGCACCTCCGACACTCCCAGCACACCTCTGACACTCTAGGTGCCTCCGACACCCCAGGCCTCGACATCCCAGGCACACTCTTGACACTTGGTCACCCCAGACACTCCCCAGGCACACCTCCGACACTCAGGCACACCTCCGACACTCTCAGGCCACCTCCGACACTCCCAGGCACACCCAGACACTCCCAGCACACCTCCGACACTCCCAGGTGACCCTCTGACACCCCAGGAACACCTCCGATATTCCCACACCTCCTGACACTCCCAGGCACACCTTGACACTCCAGGCACACCCAGACACCCCAGGTACACCTCTGACACTCCCAGGCACACTCTGACACCCCAGGCACACCTCAGACACCCCAGGCACACCCTCCGACACCCCAGGCACACCACTGACACCCCAGGCACACCTCTGACACCCCAGGCACTCCTCTCACACCCCAGGCACACCTCTGACTCTCCCAGGCACACCTCTGACACCCCCAGGCACACCCTGACACTCTGGCACACCTCTGACACTCCCATGGCACACCTCCGACACCCATGGCACACCTCCGACACTGCCAGGTACACCCCACACCCCAGGCACACCTCTGACACCCCAGGTACACCTCTGACACTCCCAAGTACACCTTGACACTCCCAGGCACACCCCTGACACTCCCAGGAACACCTCTGACACTCCAGGTACACCTCTGACACCCCAGGTACACCTCTGACACCCTCAGGCACACCCTGAAACCCCAGGTACACCCTGACACCCCTGCACACTTCTGACACTCCCAGGCACACCCCTGACACTCCCAGGCACACCTCCGACACTCTAGGCACACCTCCGACACTCAGGCACACCTCGACACCCCAGGCACACCCCAGACACTCCCAGGCACACCTCTGAACACTCCCAGGCACACCTCTGACACTCGCACACATCAGACATTCCCAGGCACACCTCCGACACTCCCAGGCACACCTGACACTCCCAGGCACACTTCACACTCCCAGGAACACCTCCGACACCCCTAGGCACACCTCTGACACTCCTAGGCACACCCCAACACCCCAGGCACACCCCAGACACCCCAGGTACCCACTGAAATTCCCTGCACACCTCTGACACTCCCAGGCACACCTCCGACACTCCCAGGCACACCTTGACACCCCCAGGTACACCTCTGAGACTGCCACACCCTCTGACACTGCCAGGCACACCTCTGACACTCTCAGGCACACCTGTGACACTCCCAGGCACACCTCGACACTCCCAGGCACACCTCTGATACTGCCAGGAACACCTCCGAATTCCCAGGTACACCTCCGATACTCCCCAGGCACACCTTGACACCCCAGGCACACCATGACACTCCCCAGGTACAACTCTGACACTCCCAGGCACACCTCTGACACTCCCAGGCACACCCTCTGACTGTCCAGGCACCCTCTGACACTCCCAGACACCTCTGACACCCCTAGCACACCTCCGGACACTCCCAGGCACACCCCTGACACTCCCAGGCAAACCTCTGACACTCCCCAGGCACACCCCTGACACTCCCAGGCACACCCCACACCCCAGGCACACCTGACTCGTCTCAGGCACACCTCTGACACCCCAGGTACACCTCCGACACCCCTAGCACACCTCTGACACTCCCAGGCACACCTCAGACACTCCCAGGCACACCCCACACCCCAGGCACACCTCCGACACTCCCAGGTACACCTCTGACACCCCAGGCACACCTGTGACACCCCAGGCACACCTCCGACACCCCCAGGCACACTCTGATACTCCCAGGAACACCCGATATTCCCAGGCACACCCTCTGATACTCCCAGGCACACCTTGACACTCCCAGGTACTCCACTGACACCCCAGGAACACCCTGACACTCCCAGGCACACCTCAGACACCCCAGGCAAACCTCTGACACTCCCAGGCACACCTCTGACACTCCAGGCACACCTCAGACACTCCCAGACACACCTCCGACACCCCAGGCACACCACTGACACTCCCAGGCACACCTCTCACACTCCCAGGTACACCTCTCACACTCCTGGTGCACACATCCGACACTCCCAGATACACCTCTGACACTCCCAGGCACACCTCCGACACTCCTGGTACACCTCCGACACTCCCATGCACACCTCCGACACTCCCAGGCACACTGACACCCCAGGCACACCCCGGCGCTCCATGCACACCTCTGACACTCCCCAGGTACACCTCTGACACTCCCAGGTACACCTGACACCCCAGGCACACCTCTGACACTCCCAGGTACACCTCTGACACTCCCAGGCACACCTCTGACACTCCCAGGCACACTTCTGACACTCCCCAGGCACACATGTGACACTCCCAGGCACAGCTCCGGACTTCCAGGCACACCTCCGACACTCCAGGCACACCTCCGACACCCCTGGCACACCTCGACACCCCAGGCACACCTCAGACACTCCCACACCCCTGACACTCCCCAGGCACACCTCTGACACTCCCAGGTACACCCCAGACACTCCCAGGCACACTTCACACTCCCAGAAACACCTGACACTCCCCAGGTACACCTCTGACACTCCCAGGCACACCTTGACACTCCCGGTGACACCTCCACTCTCCCAGGCACACCTCCGACACTCCCAGGCACACCTCCGACACTCCCAGGTACACCTCCGACACTCCCCCCTGGTACACCTCCGACACTCCCCAGGCACACCTCAGACACCCCAGGTAAACCTCTGACACTACCAGGCACACCTCTGACACTCCAGGCACACCTCAGACACTCCCCAGGTACACCTCCGACACTCCCAGGTACACCTCCGACACTCCCAGGCACACCTCTGACACCCCAGGCACACCTGTGACACTCCCAGCCACACCTCCGACACCCCAGGCACACCTCTGATACCCCAGGAACACCTCCGATATTCCCAGGTACACCTGAACTCCAGGCACACCTTTGACACTCCCAGGTACTCCACTGACACTCCCAGGCACACTTCTGACACCAGGCACACCTCAGACACTCCCAGGCATACCTCTGACACTCCCAGGCACACCTCTGACACCCCCAGGTACACCTCAGACACTACCAGATACACCTCCGACACCCCAGGTACACCACTGACACCCCAGGCACACCTCACACCCCAGGCACACCTCTCACACTCCCAGGCACACATCCGACTCTCCCAGTTACACCTCTGACATTCCCAGGTACATCTCCTGACACCCCTGCACACCTCCGACACTCCCATGCATACCTGACACCCAGGCACACCTCCGACACTCCCAGGTACACCCCTGACGCCCCAGGCACACCTCAGACACCCCAGGCACACCTCTGACACCCCAGGCACACCCCTGACACTCCCCAGGCACACTTCTGACACCCCAGGCACACCTGTGACACTCCCAGGTACAGCCCGACACTCAGGCACACCTCCGACACTCCCAGGTAGACCTCTGACTCCCAGGCACACATCCGACATTCCCAGGTCCATCTCTGATACTCCAGGCACTTGACACTCCCAGGTACACCGCTGACACTCCCAGGTACACCGCTGACACTCCCAGGTACACCACTGACAGCTATGGTACACCTCTGACACCCATGTACACCTCAGACACTTCCAGGTACACCTCAAACACTCCCAGGTACACCTCCGACACTCCCAGGTACACCTCTGATACTCCCAGGAACATCTCCTATATTCCCAGGTACACCTCCGATACTCCCAGGTACACCTTTGACACTCCTAGGCACTCCACTGACACTCCTAGGTACTTCACTGACAATCCCAGGTACACCTTTGACACTCCCAGGTACACCTCAGACACTCCCAGGTAAACCTCTGACACTCCCCAGGCACACCTCTGAAACCTCAGGCACACCCAGACACCCCAGGCACACCTCCGACACCCAGTACACCTCCGACACCTCAGGCACACCCCTGACACCCCAGGCACATGTGACACCCCAGCCACACCTCCGACACTCCCAGGCACACCTCTGATACTCCCAGGCCCCTGACACTCCCAGGCACAGCCTGACACTTCCAGGCACACCTGACACTCCCAGGTACACCTCCGACACTCCTGGTACACCTCCGACACTCCCAGGCACACCTCCGACACTCCCAGGTACACCCCTGACACTCCCAGGTACACCTCCTGACACTCCCAAGTACACCTCCTGATACCCCCAGGTTATACCTCTGACACTCCCAGGCACACCCCTGACACCCCAGGCACACCCCCTGACACCCCAGGCACACCTCTGACACTCCCAGGCACACCTCCGACACTCCCAGGCACACCTCAGACACCCCAGGCACACCTCTGACACTCCCAGGCACACCTCTGACACGCCCAGGCACTCTTTCTGACACTCCCAGGCACACCTGTGACACCCCAGGTACAGCCCGACACTTCCAGGTACACCTCCGACACCCAGGCACACCTCCGACACTCCCCTGGCACACCTCCGACACCCCAGGTACACCTCAGACACTCCCCAGGCACACCCCTGACACTCCCAGGTACACCTCTGACACCCCAGGTACACCTCTGACACCCCAGGTCCATCTCTCGACACTCCAGGCATACCCCTGACACTCCCAGGCACACCGCTGACACTCCCAGGCACACCACCGACAGTGCTATGGCACACCCCTGACACCCATGCACACCCTCAGACACTTCACAGGCACACCTCAGACACTCCCAGGCACACCTCAGACACCCCAGGCACCTCTGACACCCCAAGTGCACCCCACACTCCCCAGGCACACCCTCTGACACTCCCAGGCACACCCCTGACACCCCAGGCACACCTCTGACACTCCCAGGCACACCTCTGACACTCCCAGGCACATCGCTGACACTCCAGTACACCTCTGACACTCCCAGGCACACCTCCGACATTCCAGGCACACTCCGACACCCCAGGTACACCTTCTGACACTCCCAGGCACACCTCCTGACACTTCAGGGCCACCTCTGACACCTGAGGCACACCTCGACACTCCCCAGGCACACCTCTGACACTCCAGAACACCTCCTATACTCCCAGGCACACCTCCGATACTCCCAGGCACACCTTGACACTCCTAGGCACTCCACACTCCTAGGTACCCACCGACAACTTGGCACACCTTTGACACCCCAGGTACACCTCAGACACTCCCAGGTACACCTCTGACACTCCCAGGCACACCTCTACACTCTCAGGTACACCCTGAGACACCCTGACACCTCCAACTCCTAATTACACCTCCGACACTCAGGTACACCTCTGACACCCCAGGCACACCTGTGACACTCCCAGGCACACCTCCGACACTCCCAGGTACACACCTCTGATACTCCCAGGCACACCTCCGACATTCCCAGGTACACCTCCGACACTCCCAGGTCACACCTTGACACTCCCAGGTACACCACTGACACTCC
>NW_024736527.1:0-8457 GCF_018991925.1 Homarus americanus
CTGGGCGATAATGCGCACCCTGCCCGCGCCGCTTCCCGCGTAAATGATGGAATGAACCGTGTAAATAAAAATTGTCGGTCTGACTAGGTGCCGCGTAAACCAAATCCGCGTAAATCGAGACTATTTTATATATATACAGTGTGTATATATATATATATATATATATATATATATATATATATATATATATATATATATATATATATATATATATATATATATATATATATATATATATATATATATATACACACACACAGCGGTCAATAGAACCCAGAGGGTCCCGTGTTAAGTGAAATCCGCGTTAAGTGAACAACAGAACATATGGGATTAATTCCAATAGAAACCGGCCCGACCCCCAAACTCCACTTTTTGAAGACACATAACTATGTTGTAGTAAAAATAACATCTTAATTTTATGATGGTACATGCACACAATTAATACTTAAGAGAAATAGAGAAATACAGTCGCCAAGTTAATGTCCATTCAAATAATGGACTCAACTCCCTCCCCCTCTCACACTACACTGCCGGCTCTTCCCTCTCTGAGAAATTTTTGGGGAAAACCACTAAATTTTAATAAATAATACCTCAAACTAAAGTTAGGATAATACAATTGACATTGCTGGATTCCTTGTAAGACCAGGAATATTTTGAATATAAATGTCATATATTTTGCACAAAAGATAACATAGTTACCCAGAGAAAAAATTTTATCTAAAATTTGTATGTCTAATGCAAAATATATGATGTTTATATTCAAAATGATCACCAAATTATAAGAATTCCAGCAATGTAAATTATATTCTGACCGGGTAATTTGTATGAATTTTATGAGCTAAAACAAATATCTTCAGTTAATAAAAAAAAATATTCTTCACGACACTATCTGTCAATCAAAGTACCCCACCTTGCCTCCCCCCTCTTCCAACCGCGCGGTCAGTCCCAACCCTCCCCCCCACCCCCCACCAATCCTCCCTTCAAAGAAATAAATTTTAACATTTTGTATTAAATAATACCTCAGATTAAAGTTAGGATAATATAATTGACATTGCTGGATTCCTTGTAAGACCAGGAATATTTTGAATATAAATGTCATATATTTTGCACAAAAGATAACATATTTACTCAGAAAACATTTTATCTAAAATTTGTATGTCCAATGCAAAATATATGATGTTTATATTCAAAATGATCATCAAATTATAAGAATTCCAGCAATGTAAATTATATTCTGACCGGGTAATTTGTATGAACTTTATGAGCTAAAACAAATATCTTCAGTTAATAAAAAAAAAAAAATATTCTTCACAGGGTAACAGATGGTCGGTCGGTCCCTCCCTCCCCCCCACCCCCCACCAACCGTCCCAAGGAGATGTGTGGGAAAACCAGAATACCTAATTTTTTTGTAATAAATAATACCTCAAACTAAAGTTAGGATAATAAAATTGACATTGCTGGATTCCTTGTAAGACCAGGAATATTTTGAATATAAATGTCATATATTTTGCACAAAAGATAACATAGTTACTCAGAGAAAAAATTTTATCTAAAATTTGTATGTCTAATGCAAAATATATGATGTTTATATTGAAAATGATCACCAAATTATAAGAATTCCAGCAATGTAAATTATATTCTGGCCGGGTAATTTGTATGAATTTTATGAGCTAAAACAGGCAGTCAGGCAGGGTGGCGGGTGGGGCAAATCTAAAAATAGCGTCTCAAGCCGGACACTCACCGTATATGTGGAAAAAATCCGTGTTAAGTGAAAGTTCAGCTCTGGCGAGGCACGCGTATATGATAAAACGCGTTAAATGAAACGCGTTAAGCGGGTGTGTGTGTGTGTATATATATATATATATATATATATATATATATATATATATATATATATATATATATATATATATATATATATATATATATATATATATATATATATATATATATATATATATATATATATATATATATATATATATACATACAGTGATCCCTCGTTTAACGAACGCCTCAGTTAACGAAATTTCGGTTAACGAGCTGCCTTCCATATGGATCTTCAATTCGGTTAACGAACAAAAATTCGGTTAACGAATTTCTTACAAACCGGCCTCAACATGTTTTTGCTTGCACTGACCGGGCAACCAGCTTTAGTATCAGTCCACCAATACATTAATCAGTTCTAGGGCTTAAATTCCTTACTATTTTAGTAAATATCAAGAAGTTTATTCTATTCAATAATTTTAAAAGTTTAATATATATATATATATATATATATATATATATATATATATATATATATATATATATATATATATATATATATATATATATATATATATATATATATATATATATATATATATATATATATATATATATATATATATATATTTATATATATATATATATATATATATATATATTTATATATATATATATATATATATATATATATTATATATATATATATAGTTTCGTTAACCGAAACCATTGTTTTCAATAGGTTTGGAGTAATTGGTTTCCAGCTCACGAGAATTTCCTAACTTCAACAAAATGGCGGAAAAATTTACTTACTTTGAGGTGTGTAGCCATGCTTCAAGAAGGCTCCTGATGATGTGATGATGTGCATTTGAGTGGGAGGTGCAGGAGAGAAGAGAGAAAGAAAGAGTGGAGGTGGAGGAGAAGCATTTTTACTGCTTCTTGGAAGGTGAAGTCACCTTCCATGAAAATGTCGAGAACCTCTGGACTGACCAGATTCTCCACCATAGACATCACCTCTCCTTCTAGCAGAGTGGAGGCGAGGCTAGCATCTTGTTCCCTCTACCTTTTTGCACAGAAAGAAAGTGTCAGTGTGGTCTTGGGCATCTGTCATCTCACATTAACTTATGTTTGAAGAGGCCACTGAGTCCTCAACATGACACAAAGTTAGTTCAGTTTTTCACTTCTGGGTGCTTTGAAGCTAAGTTCCTGGTGCTTCCCAGTAGTAATCCGCATCTTTCGCTGTTTAGTGACATATGGTCATCACTTTCAATTTCACTCCTCACCACTGTCAGCCTCTACCGTAACATCTCATCAGTTCCTTCAAGTCATTAAGGCCAGTTCCTCACCTCATGAGACATCACAAGCTCTTCCACATCCTTCTCCTCCACTTCAAGGAGCCCAATGACTGACCAATGGACACCAATCTCCTGGTCAACTCTGTGTCATCCTCAAATCCCTCAAAATCATGGACTACTGATAGCACAATTAACTTTCCATGAAGAATTAGAGGAGTTCTATTGGGGAGCTTCTTGCCATGATGACACAATCAATTTACAGCCTCCAGGGCGTTAGATTATGTCTTCAGAACTTGTTTCAGTGTTAGTTCAGGATCAATGGGTTGCCTGATGACACCTCTAAGCATTTTCTTCCATGTACAACTTCTTGAAGTTGCTACAGTCTTATTCTGGTCATTGGCTGTTATGAGTGATGTAGTGTTTGGAGGCAACTCTTACTTTCCTAAGAGATCAAATTTATACTCCAAATTTCTGTGAGTCAGGGTCATGACCAGGAGCATTATCCATGAGGAAAAGAGCCTTTAAGGAAGTTTAATGTGGTGGTTAGGTAGCTCTTGAGCAGAGGGGCAAAAACACATCAACAGCCCATTCATTAAAAACATCTTGTCTTACATGCCTTACGGTTGGACTTCCAATAAACTCAAGCATTGTTCTTGCACACCACTTTCTGTTGCTTGAACACCCTGGGGTTTTCAGGTGACACTAGGCTTCAGTCGGAAATCCCTGAAGCATTGGCACCAAGCAATAGAGTGAGAGCGGTCTTTCATGGGTTTATGCCCAGGTAAAGAGCTTCATCCTTGGTGATGAATGTTCTTTTGGGCATCTTTTTCCCAAAACAGCAGTTCGTCAACATTGAACACTTGCTGTGGAGATAGTCCTCTTCTTCCATCAGTTTTTAAATTCAATTAAAAACTTTGCTGCCCTTCTTTATCAGCACTAACTAGCTTCACCATGCCTAACAACACTTAAAATATCACTTCTTTTCTTAAATTTTTCAGGTCAGCCTTTGCTGGCGAAAATCTTCAAATTCTGTTCTGAAGAACTAGGTTGATCTGTCTTTTAAATGTTCATAAATCTCCCTGGCTCTTTCACAAATGAAATCACCAGAAAACTGAATCACCTTTCATCTGTTTTTCCTATCCAGATGATAAAGTAACCTCTCAGTTTCTCTGATTAAAGGATCTACTTTTAAACACTCTTGTAGATTTGTCTCTCGTTCCTTCATAAAATTTGTATTTTTGTGCAGAATTGTCGACACAGTTGATCTTGACATGCCATATTCTTTGCATAAGCATTTGATTTAATACCTTGTTCGTGTTTTTTATTATTTCCTGCTTCATTTTGGTTAAATCACTTTTCTTGATCTCTTAGGCCCCATGCTGGATTCAAACAATGGCAACACGTATTTTTTAAAAGTTAACTAACGTAAATAAAGAATATTTTCTATTTTTAAATAACCTGCACTGCACTATATATTGTCAATATGTAAATAATTTTTCAAAAAATGACCAATAATTTGCTTAGAAACACAGAAAAAAGCGTTTAGTTGAAGAGTCTCAAGCAAAGATGTTACCTCCAGTGAAAACAGAGACTGGCCTTCTATTTTATGTTAGAGGCTGGGCCATGGCGCACATTAAACCCCTAGTCCTTTTACCTTCAATTTTATTTCAATAATTGTTAAAATGACTAAAAATTGAATATTAAACTTTTAAAATTATTGAATAGTATAAAAACTTCTTGATATTTACAAAAAATATTAAAAATTTAACCCTAGAACCGATTAATGTATTGGACCTGATGTAAGCTGGTTGCCAGTCAGTCTGGCGAAACATCGTGAGGTCGGTTAGTAGGATTAGATTAGCGAAATTTTTTCGTTAAGCAATTGAAAGATCCTTATAGAGCAGTTAGATTGTCGAAATTACGTTAACCCGAGGTGTTCGTTAGCGGTCACTGTATATAGCGAATGGTTTTACCTATATAATTGAAATGCTATATGACATAACTCTTGAGAATGCTATAATCAACATAACTCCTGCCAACTTAACGCTGGATGAATACAGGACTATTTCGTCTGGCGATGAATATTGTTGTACCGCGTTCACAACTAAGAGCGCCAGGCACCATATTGGTTCATTGTGTAGTCAGTGCACCACTGAACTTGTTGAAATTTCGTCTTTGATGAAATTCGTGTTATTTTTATAACTATTTTGTTATACTGGCAACAATTGTAACAATGAATTGTCGAGCTTATGAGAAAGGTAATAACTCGTGGAAACTAAGAAAAGAAATTATAAATATAGACAAAGTGCCTGTAAGACAGTCACCAAAGAGGGCTAGAAGGATGACTCTCCTTCCACCTCTTCTCCATAATTCTCCTCCTCCCCCTCTGCCTCCTGTCCTGCATGCTAACAACCCTAAGGTAAGATAAAGTACTATAGTTTTTACAATTTCCACAGAAATTTTTCAGTGTTAAGTGGTTGTATTTGGGGGCCTGGGACGGATTAATCCTATAACTAACGAGGTTCTAGAACCAATTAGATTTGTTATAGCATACCCCACTGTATATATATATATATTGATAAAATCACACAGGAAAAAGGGAAACAATGGAGCACCTTAGCTTTTGTCTTTATTCGACATCTTCAGAGGCAACTGAATTACAAGGACCGAGAGAGGCTTTGGTACACAGGGTGACCTTACTAAACACATGGTTCTTTATGTCGGATGCATGGGTGAGTTTTGGGGTAGTCTTTCCTGAATTCTGTCGGATGGTAGTCTCCCCACTATGGCATCTATTTTACGGCAGAACTTTTGAATATTTTACTTGCCTTCAAGATTATTTATCCCAACCTCATAGCATTTTAAAATTTTTGCGATTTTCGTGACTGCTCTCCATCGTTAGCTAGTGTCGTTGCCTATCCCTAGTTATAGCTGCAGTATCTTACACTGAAAGTCAGATTTTGGGTTCCAGCCCATATGGGGAAGCTGTGGTGAAAGTAGCTTCTTCTCACCCTGTGACACATCATTTCCCTCTTCCTGCCTCTGATATGAAGAGCTGCCATCCGCTTGAGTCGCAACACAGGTCGATGCTGTTGGAGCAAACAAATTCACGACATCATCCTGTATTGAGTGCCTGGGGATATCAGGACTGTTGCGCGCCCGGGGGCTGCTTTGGCCGCCTCCATATTGGCCACAACCTGGCTAACTCATGGTATTTTAATGGTATTTACTGTAATATTAACAACCTCCTTCCAGGATTCCATGATGTGACAACTCTGGGAACTACAGTGGCAGAGCAAGAAGTAGAATCTTCAACCAGTCAGCAGCTGTGTCATCTGTACCTTGCAGAAATAGCTCTTTTCACAACCACCTTCAAGATGAAGAATCATGGTCAAAACTGCTTGGTTGTTCTACTGAAACTAAAGCAAATCAAGTGCATAAAGCTGAGAAGTTACTACCTAGTGAAGAATGTGGAATGATAACTGAGGATGAATCTGTGCCCTCAGAATCAGCTGAAAAATGCCAGGATGTAGTGGTCTCAAAATTAGCAGATTCACCAGTATTAGAAAGTGAATTAAAGGGAGATATAATGCAAGCTGAGACAACTGACCATGGGAAAATGTATCATCTTCCTCAGTCAAGTGAGCTACTAGCCACTCTGAATTTTATCTTGATAATATTGATGCAAGTTATAGGAATGCCATAGACATGATGGGACTCACTTCAGGGTTATGTAGTCTTGATAAACTGCTGCTAGAAATCATTCTCAAGCTAAAGGAAAAAGACCTTTAGAAAGAAGAAATCAGAGTTCTTTTGGTAAGATACCAGCTCTTAGTACCATATCTAAGTAAAAATAACTTTATTCCAGAAAGAGCAAGGTCCCCTCCACGAAAAGTGTTTTTTCTTAATGGGCTAAAATGTAGCATTCTGAAAATTTAAGATGAAAATAATTGTATACTGTACTGTATTTCTGTCATATTTAGATTTTGTACTCATCTGTGTGTGGTCATTCACAATTTTGTTGATGAACTGTGAATTATCACAAATAAAATAAAGCTAATAATTTTCTAGTACAGTATTACACTGATTTCCTCTACCTTCCTCATTACTAAATTATTTTAAAATAAGTAAATATTACACAAACATTATCATGAGTTAATATTTTTTTAGTTAACCCCTTCACTATGAGGATGCCACTTTTAATATTTTATTTGGTTAACTCCAGATGATTTTATTCCACAAGGCGATACTGTACACAAGGGGTTAATTTGAGAACAATAATAAAAAGTTAGATGCATAGGTGTATGTATTTCTTTTATGATTGTGATCAATGTATTCTAATCTTGCTTTATTTTAAACCTACCAGTTAATTGGTGATGCATATTGCCTGATTGGAATGGAAGAAGTGATAATGAACAACTATGGTCATCAATTCAGCAAATTAGCTTTGCAAAAATTTTGCAACATTAACCTCACTATCACTTTGTGTTGTCAATTGGGGATCAGCCTCAGCAGGCCCAACCCCAACCCATAGTTTAGAGGTCTTTTTAATGAGTGGACTCCATCTTCAGGACACTTCGCTGCATATGCATCTTCATGTCAAATTTTAGATCAAAACTGTAGCTAGAGATCACAAACCATCCACAGAGACTGTCTTATGAATACTGTACAGTCAACTGCTTACGCGGTCCCACATACCGCGTTTTCCACGCTGCTGGGTACCCTGCCAAACTGGAATGCTCACATTCATGTATGTACTTTACGATGAGAGCTGCTGCAGCCATTTTTGGATCCAAACCTCCCGCATCCGGCCATGTTGGTAAGCAGGTGCGACAAGGTCTCCCAGTCATCAAAAACATCGAAGTTCTTCACCGCCACCCACCACAGCTGGCCCAAGTCAGTGATAGTGATAATTATTGTGAGGATATGGACTTTGATGACAAAGAGGCCTGCAAGCCTCTATAGTGATAGTGACAAGTGATACAGGTGAGAGCCAATAATCTGCCCTTCTGCTCGAACCAACCGCTCACCCCGTGTGCCCAGCCATCTTTTCACTAATGTAAATGTTAAAAACCTAATATTATTGATATTTCTTAATTGTGTGTGCATACCATCATAAAATTAAGAAGTTATTTTTACTACAACGATGTATTGTGTCAGTGGAGTTTAGGGTCGGCCCAGTTCTATTTCAATTAATCCATATGTGTTGTTCACTTTATTTGCTTTCATGTACACTGTGGGTTGAATTAACCGGCGTAGGTGAGGGTTCACTGTATGAGGATATGGCCACTACACGTGCTCCCCGATCTGACGTGGGTTAGGGACCCAAACCAGGTCGTAAGTCCGATAGATAAAAAAAAATAAAATTCTTTTTTTTTTTTATTTAAAATCTACA
>NW_024736528.1:0-8831 GCF_018991925.1 Homarus americanus
TGGTTATTACCCTCCCACACATCCCCTTACATAAACCTCGGCTACCCTCACACATCCAGTCTCCCCACATGTACACTCCCCCCTCTCACACACACACACACACTTCATAACTCGTAGTTAACCTGTGTAGTCACTCCTTGTCACTTTAGTACCGTAACTGTTCTGAAACTGTTAAAAGATCCAGTCCTCCTTGTCATCATATACAAGTAATATTATTTACCACTAATATTACTTGTGTATTTCTTGACAACAAAGTGACCCACTCATCTCTGTTTAGTCTATATTTTCAGTTTTTTGCCTGCCATATTTTTCAATAAACCGTTTAATTATTATTACTACTACACACTTCCAACGTTTCCCGACACCCACAATCTGACACTGTCCAGTTTATCCTATGTTGTTTTTACGTGTTTTTCTCTATATGAAAAACTATAATAAATACTAAATTGCTGTTATTAATAACTTATATACTGTAATTATATGTTATGGGAGGGTAGTGTGGAGCGATGGTGAGGCGCGGTGGGGGTGGTTGTGGGAACAGGGGCAGTGTAGAGGGTCGCCATCAGTAGCCAACACACACACACACACATGCCAGTCACCACTACCGCCACCACCAACCACACACTAGTACACGCCTTCCTCATATCGCAACACCATCATCATCTTCATCATGTCATATGTGATTACACGCGGTGCCAGCCAATCACAGTCGCCTCTTTTTATCATCTTCCTTCCTCGCCCAATCACACGCGAGAGTGGGAATGGCGCGTTTTTTATCAATCCCAAAACCCGCCCCTTTCCTGGATGTGGTGTAATTATTGGAGGCCGGCGGTAATGCGCGGCGCCCCATTGGTTGAGGCTGCAGCTGCCGGGTTATTCAGGTAATAGGAAGGTCCTTGTAAAGAAGTCGGAACGTGATTTATAGGCAGGTGTGTGGGAGCCATGGGGAGGACGTGTGTGTCTCCTCCTCCATTTAGTGAAGTTTCTCTCTTACATTGTATTATCACACCACCTGAATGATCCCCTTCACACATAACTCACCAGGTCTTGTGTTTTATTAGTTAGTGATGATGTGATAATATTTTTGAGGCGTATATGATAAGTGTGTTTGGTAGTGCATTCTAAACCTCCATTATAGGGTAGATTGTGTGGGATACCACCGTCCCTCTTCTCCTCCCTTCTCATCCCCTCCCCCACCACCTCCTCATACCTTACCCTTAGCGGTGAAAAATCCCTCATTGTGGCTCCAAATCTTTTAAAATGGCAAAGAAAACCTTTTCCCATGAGGCGGACGGACGGGTGGAGGAGCCTAAAGAGCTTTCCTGAAATTCGTTATGATTTTCTCGGCTAGTCCATCCCTCGGGCCACGGCGGTTTCTACAGGGTTTTCTCAGGGACTCTCTCCGGTTTCTGCGAGTGTTCCCAGGGCTGAGGTATTTACAGGTCGAGACGTTTTGTGACTGTTAACTGTCTGGGAGGGAAGGAGGGGTGACGGATGCCGAGGCTTTGTTGTGTCCCCTTCCGCCCCGACATGTCACCTGAGACCCGCCAGCCAGTTACGACAGGACTGTGTGACCGTTGCTATTATCATCACCACTACTACTGCCATCACTACCACCACCATTTCTGTGACTACCACCACGTATCACCACTCACCACCACGTCATCTGCACCACTTATAATCACCACTAATACTACTACTAACGTGACCACTGCTGTTATCACCACCACCACTACCACCACCACCACCACTACCACCACCACCACCACTACCACCACCACCACCACCACCACTACCACTACCAACACTGAAACTTGTTACTGTTCGCTTTGTGTCCATTCCTCTCCCTCCCCTTCTCTGTCTTTCTTCCATCTTCTTTCTCTTCTCTCCTCTTTCTCCTCCTTCTTTCTTCCTTCTCACTTTCCTCCTACTCCTTATCTTCTTCCTTCTCCTTCCTCCGCCTCTTCTTCTTCCTCTTCCCCTTTACGTCCCTCCTCTTCTTCCTCCTCTTCTCCTCCTCCTCCCCCTCCTTCCCCTCCCCCTCCCCCTCTCCTCTCCCCCTCCTCCCCTCCTTCCCTCTCCCCTCCTCCTTCCCCCTCCTCCCCTCCTCCTTCCACTCCCCCTCCTCCCCTCCCCCCCCTCCCTCCCCTCCCTGCTCCCCTCCTCCTCCCCTCCCCTGCTTCCCTCCTCCCCCCTGCCTCCCTCCCTCCCTCCTCCCCCTCCTTCCCCCTCCCCTCCTCCCCTCCCTCCCTCCCCCCTCCACCCCTCCCCCCCTCCTCCCTCCTCCTTTCCCTCCCTCCTCCTCCTCCTCCTCCCTCCTCCCCTCCCCTCCTCTTCCCCCTCCCCCTTCCTCCTCCTCACCCAGGGAGAGATGGACGAGAGATACAAGTCGTGTAATATCCGCTGAGGACGCTGCTAGTGACGTCATCATCTCAGGCCTGGCCTGGCGTGGACTTGGAGCCTATACCTATAGTCTTAGTAGCCCCATTGCTTACATTGCCCCGTAGCCCGTCCTCGACAAGCTATACCTGATTTATGGGTTCATCGTGTAGCCCCCTTCCGTCCCTCCCTCCCCCTCTCTCAGTAGTGGCTGTATAAGAAACGTGTAAAATACTCCAACTATATAGTAAACGTGTTCGTATGTATAGCCTCAGTTGTGCTACACGATGAAAAACTACTAGACGATGGCAGGTCTGTGGCACCTTGGGGAGTCTAGCCAGTTACACCAAGTTACCTCCGTGAATTTCCGCCTTTATTTAGTTGTGGTCGTATTCTTTAATACGCTAGTTGTTAACATTTAGGTGAGAATAAGTAAATATTATCAAAACATCATTGAAAACTCATAAGTGACTTTGTAATATAATTCAGTCGAGATAATAATATGAACACGAACGGGCTGGTCAAGCTCAGAGCTGTCCAGGGGTCATCTGGCCCTCCGGGTCGAGGTTGATCGGTGTTTTTTTTTTCTTTTTTCTTTTAATTGTTTCAATATGTATTAAAGTCATTACTGTGTTAACAATATTGTATAAAAGACAAAGAACATCTAAATATACGTATTTAGTTTCAGGGTTTAATTAGTTATTTATTACTATGATATTTGTTTTCGTCTCATGTGTACAGTTTAAGTCTTTACTGTTGTTTTAAGTAACTTTAGATTTAGTTGTTTTTCTCCCAAACTTATGTTGACATTTACATTGTTTAGAATATATCATATAACGCGTCATGATCATCCTGTGTTTATAAAGATAAGAGTTAAGTAATATTCCTTAAGGTTAAGTTACTTAAACTATTCACGTGGACCTAATATGATGACCTACATGGTCACTTATGGCCAGTGTGTGTGTCCGCTAAGTAGGGGTAAAGGAATACTTTTTATTGTTATAATAATGTAAATTAATTTACACATAATAATATTATCACTGTTTCATATAAGACGTCATTTACAATCATAAGATATTCAAATATACCTAAAGCAGATTACGTTACGTTACGTTACGTTACGTTATGTTTTGTATAAAGCTTTTCATTTGTATATATTACTGTAAGGAAAAAATGACAATAAGTGTTAAATTTAATACAAATGTAAACTAAAGTGTAAAAAAATCAGAAGGAAAAATGACAATAAAAATTGGATTGTCGGCCATAAACTTGGTAACACCTTTTGTATTAACCGATACGTGATGCCTTAATGAGCCTTAAGACACTGGTGCCGTTCTTACTGTAAGGCTGCTATAATTCTCTGACGCTGTTGTACACAACCGACTTAGTTGTTCCCACGGGTGTAGAGATGAACCTATGGCCTCCAGGCTGCTGGCACGAGGAACAACATTGATGGCCATTAAAAATTTAGATTGTTTAGGCCGAAATACTTTTACTTACGAAACACTGCTAGCATGTATTGGCAAGGGCAGCCCGGAACCGTCAGGAACTCCGCCGATTGGATCCCATAGGCCACCCTTCTTCGCCAATCTCCTTAGGTGCTGAGGCAACTGGGGGTCTTCAGGACTCCGCCAAGAGGGCCAGAACAGCCGTCCTCACGCCCCCAACGAGTGATGCTAGCGAAGGTCCCGCTGGACCCCCGAGTAAAGTTGAGACTTTTCCTCTATTTCTCTTTAAGACAGAGAGGCAACACTGGCTAGTGACGCTAAGAGTATCTTCTGTCATATCTTGATATATTATTACTTATTTTATAGTGTCGTCCACAACACACCGAGACTTTGGTGTTTGTTTCTGTGAGTTAAGGAGATACAGTGAGTCAACCTGAGACGTTAGTCAGCTGGTGCACAAGTTTTGAATTACGATCACAAGTACTCATATTTCATTATTTCTATTATCCTCGCTGGGTGGGAGATATAAACTAATGTTATAGTTATAATTATAGGCACCAGTAACTCATGTAATGTTATCGGTATACAATCCCCAGTAACATATTGACATATTCTTTACATTTTTTGTTTTTACGAGATTAATCAGGTCACAGGTCAATGACCCACATCAGGGCCTGGGGGGCGAAAATATAATAATAATAATAATAATAATAATAATAATAATAATAATAATAATAAAAGAGAGAAACATTATATGTATGTTGTGTTGTCAAGATAAAAGAAACAATTGTGACCTGCAATTGTGTAAAAATGAGGCAGAAAGTCAATAAGAAGTGTGACGTAGATGTTTCATATTTATATACAGTCAGCATAATGAAGTGATGATCTTCACGGCCAGGAGGAGTTGTGCTGAAAGCCCGACGGTGTGTTCAGTGTCTTCCAGGAGCAGTATAATAGTGTGTAAGTTGGTGGATGATAAAGTGGCAACACACTGTAGGAGCCTCCTGAGGGATCCTCCACGTAATAAATGGTGAGTTATTGACGTGGGTCTTGTGTGTGTGTGTGTGTGTGTGTGTGTGTGTGTGTGTGTGTGACCTGTGGTGAAATGGTCAGCATCCTGCCCGAGTTCGATCCTCGGGCAGGGTGAAGCTATGGGCAAGTTTCTTTACGCTATTTGCCTCTGTCTACCCAGCAGTAATTGGGACCCTGGATGTTAATCGATTTGCGGATCGTGTTCCGGGGTAATGGTTAACCAGTGCAGTTGGCGAGCTGTCCAATCTTCTCGGACTATTCCTTAACACTGGGTCATGCAGCTCGTTAACTTAGGGTGTGGTTGTTGTGTTGACGACAGCTTCTACACTTTAACAAATTCACGCCGAGGAGGCCCTTGGGCCGGCCATCCTCGATTTCGAGGGGCTTCCATTATTATGTGTGTGTGTGTGTGCTATATAATCCACTATGGATGTGGTAATCATTATTTTACTTGGACTGATGGATGACACGTAGGAGTGGATGTCGTCGCTCTATATGCGCCGGATGAATGTTAGAGGAGGTGACGACGGGTAGTACGAATAAGCTGGTTTACATTCTACCTTACCTATCATGCCTATGGCGACTGTATCCTGCCTACTCTTCGTATCACGGTGATAGCATGCCAGGTTCGTATAATCTAGCATGGGATAACGTACAAATAAAGAGATGAACATTTAATATACTATATAATGGACGTTACTAGTGAGCTTTGGGTATTACAAGTGGCTGGTACAGGTCGATGGTGATAGTATAGTCAGTAACCATAATTACTGGCCCATCCACAGGTCGAGCGTAGTGTGGGTAGAGGTCCTTGTGGACAGCGGCTCACACAGTAGCAACTCACACACCAACACAGCATAAGACCCTTGAATACTTATCACCAGTCGTTCAGGTCATACCTCCTTTTACTCTGAATATAAGGTAACTTGTACTACTCCCACTAACGTGAAATAAATAAATTATAATTTATGTCTACTGGAGCAGTAACATGTCCACTACCCACCAGTAAAAGGACACAGCATCAATTTGGGAATATGTCTGAGGCCAACGCAGGAGTATCTGGTGATGTCCCCCACTACATGATCTTGTCAGGGCCACAGTACAGCAGCAGGCCAAGTCTCATGCTATATGTTAACAGATACAGTCCTCTGATACACTGAACACACCGTCGGGCTGTCAGTACCACTCCTCCTGGCCGTGAAGATTATCACCTCATTAGCTGCCTGTTTATAAATATTAAACTATGAAACATCTACACCACACCTCTAACCAGTGGTAATTAATGTTAATATTACTTATACCATAATGTGAAGCATCCGGCAATAAGTTACTAGGGACTACAAGCCTTATAACATTACATGAATTACTGGGGTCTATGTATATGCCTATATACTTTATATAAGTTACTTAGGACTATATAACTATAACATTAGTTTATATCTCCCACCCAGCGAGGATATTAGAAATAATGAAATATGAGTACTTGTGATCGTAATTCAAAACTTGTGCACCAGCTGACTAACGTCTCAGGTTGACTCACTGTGTCTCCTTAACTCACAGAAACAAACACCAAAGTCTCGGTGTGTTGTGGACGCCACTATAAAATAAGTAATAATATATCAAGATATGACAGTAGATACTCTTAGCGTCACTAGCCAGTGTTGCCTCTCTGTCTTAAAAAGAAATAGAGGAAAAGTCTCAACTTTACTCGGGGGTCCAGCGGGACCTTCGCTAGCATCACTCCTTGGGGGCGTGAGGACGGCTGTTCTGGCCCTCTCGGTGGAGTCCTGAAGACCCTCAGTTGCTTCAGCACCTAAGGAGATTGGCGAAGAAGGGTGGCCTATGGGATCCAATCGGCGGAGTTCCTGACGGTTCCGGGCTGCCCTTGCCAATACATGCTAGCAGTGTTTCGTAAGTAAAAGTATTTCGGTCTAAACAATCTAAATTTTGATTGATTGATTGATCATAATTTCATAATTGATAGAAAATTAACTTCTGCTACGCCTCAGGATTCACTTCCCTTAAGGATGACGTTGCATTAAGACACATAAAAATAACTACTTTGTATTATAATAATAAACCACCTTTTATTGTCTGTTGTCACTCTTAGTTGTTAATGGCACCTGACACCTTAATAGTACAGCAGTCTGATATGATGAATTACCTGTAGGGGTCATAAATATGCCCGGCTCTACAGTGTATAGCATCATGACTTGTTTTATTTGTACATGGGATATTTCTCAATGTGTATGGATAAAATTAGGAACTTGTATTATATGAACTAATGAACAAATTCTCATCTTTCAGTTTTTGTAATATAAACAATGAGATTCCTTAGACTAGGTACAAGTAAAAAATAAAATATTTTCCTCTCCTTTGGTACGATTGTAAATATCAATTGAATATTAAAACGCGTTATGTTATGACTCATAACATATCGTTGCTCATAAGTTATGAGCAACGATAGCCTACTGTTTCACGGACAATAATTTGACATAAGATACAATAATTTAAAATAAGGGATTTTCAACAGCCTATTGATTACTGAACCGTGTATATCAAGTTATCTCAAGAACCTAGAGTATGGCGCCTCCCTCACTACTCTCTGAAACAGCTTCAGTAAGTAAGGCTGAAGTTCAGATGCGAACTTTCAAGGGTTCTGTGTAGTATTGTACATTAAGCTGTGGTTTGCACACACTGTCCTGTCAGGAGCCTTGAGTATCATACACGTGCTGTACACACATTAATTTTGTTTTGCTAACTATCAGTATGTAATTTCAACCTAACCTAATTATCAATGAGTTACTTAACCTAACCTAATATAACCTAAACTACTTATGCCAACCCAACATAACCTAAGAAATCGACCCAACAAAACTATCATGAAATAATTCAACCTAACCTAACCTAACCTAACCCAAGCTCATATTTGTCTCCGGCTGAAGTATACCTGACCACCTTTATGTCGTCCCATTAGGAAGCTGATGAGTCTGTGTTATATTTGTTCCTCATTACAAAACGAAATAAATCTTTAAATAATGTTACAGCGGACGACACACACCTATTGCTGTGTTTGGTGACGCGTTGGTTAATGGTGACATGTTGGTTAATGTTGAATCGTAGGTTAATGGTGACGTGTAGCATAAGAGTAAAGTGCTGGTTAATGGTGAGGTGTTGGTTAATGGTGACGTGTTGGTTTATGTTGACCTGTTAGTTAATGGTGACGTGTTAGTTAATGGCAACGCCTTGGTTAATCGTGACGAGTTAATGGTGACGTGCTGGCTAATGATGACGTGTTGGTTAATGATCTCCCCACTTCATTTTGCTAAGGGTCAAGACTCGTGTTCCTGCCTCACTTCCAACCTACACCGCCTCACTCACCCCTCTGGCAGTTAACACACTCTGGTCCCACAACCCTCTGGCAGGTAACACACTCTGGTCCCGCACCCCTCTGGTAGGTAACACACTCTGGTACCACAACCCTCTGGCAGGTAGCACACACTGGTCCCACAACCCTCTGGCAGGTAACACACTCTCGTCCCGCACCCCCCTGGTATGTAACACACACTGGTCCCACAACCCTCTGGCAGGTAACACACTCTCGTCCCGCATCCCCCCTGGTAGGTAACACACTCTGGTCCCACAACGCTCTGGCAGGTAACACACTCTGGTCCCGCACCCCTCTGGTAGGTAACACACTCTGGTCCCACAACCCTCTGGCAGGTAACACACTCTGGTCCCACAACCCTCTGGCAGGTAGCACACTCTGGTCCCACAACCCTCTGGCAGGTAACACACTCTGGTCCCACAACCCTCTGGTAGGTAACACACACTGGTCCCACAACGCTCTGGCAGGTAACACACTCTGGTCCCACAACCCTCTGGCAGGTAACACACTCTGGTCACAACCCTCTGGTAGGTAACACACTCTGGTCCTCTGGTAGGTAACACACTCTGGTCCCACACACACCC
>NW_024736529.1:0-13614 GCF_018991925.1 Homarus americanus
TGAAAATCTACTTCACAAAATTAGGTAATATTTCCCAAAATTCAATCTATTCCCCCGAAAATCGATAATCTACTCGAAAAGTAGAAAACTATCTACTTTTCGGGAAAGTAGATAACCAACTTTCCCGGAAAGTAGATATTTCCCATTTTTTATGATACAAATTTCCGTTTTTCTATGTGTCTATTTTCGGCAAATTTGGTTATCTATCTTTCGGAAAGTAGATATTTCCCATTTTATGATACAAATTTCCGTTTTCTATGATAATCTATTTTTCGGGAAATTTGTTTTATCTAACCAACTTTCCTTGGAAAGTAGATATTTCCCATTTTTTTATATATGTTCCCGTTCTCTATGATAATCTATTTTCGGGCAAATTTGATTTATCAACCTCAACTTTCCCGGAAAGTAGATATTTCCCATTTTTTATGATACAAATTTCCTTTTTCTATGATAATCTATTTTCGGCAAATTTGGTTTATCTAACCAACTTTCGTGGAAGTAGATATTTCCCATTTTTGTGATATAAATTTCCGTTTTTCTGCTATAATCTATTTTTCGGCAAATTTGGTTATCTAACCAACTCTCCCGGAAGTAGATATTTCCCATTTTTATGATACAAATTTCCCGTTTTCTATGATATATTTTCGGAAAAATTTGGTTATCTAACCAACTTTCCCGGAAAGTAGATATTTTCCCTTTTTGTGATACAAATTTCCCTGTTTCTGTGATAATCTACTTCAAAAATTAGGTAATATTTCCCCAAAATTCAATCTATTCTACGAAAATCGATAATCTACTTTCCGAAAGTAGAAAATCTATCTACTTTTCGGGAAGTAGATAACCAACTTTCCCGGAAAGTAGATATTTCCCATTTTTATGATACATTTCCTTTTTCTATGATAATCTATTTTCGGAAAGTTGTTTATCTATAACCTTCCGGAAAGTAGATATTTCCCATTTTTTATGATACAAATTTCCCGTTTTCTATGATAATCTATTTTTCGCAAATTTGGTTATCTAATCAACTTTCCCAAGTAGATATTTCCCATTTTATGATACAAATTTTCCGTTTTCTATTAATCTATTTTCGGAAAATTTGGTTATCTAACCAACTTTCGAGTAGATTTTTCCCATCTTTTGTGATACAAATTTGTTTTCTATGATAATCAACTTCGCAAAATTAGGTAATATTTCCCAAATTCGAAAATCTATTCCCCGAAAAATCGATAATCTACTTTCAGTAGAAAATCTATCTACTTTTCGAGAAGTGATAACTAACTTTCCGGGAAAGTAGATATTTCCCATTTTTATGATACAAATTTCCTGTTTTCTATGATAATCTATTTTCGTGAAAGTTGTTTATCTAACCAACTTTTCGCGGAAAGTAGATATTTCCCATTTTTTATGATACAAATTTCCTGTTTTTATGATAATCTATTTTCGGCAAATTTGGTTTATCTAACCAACTTTCCGGAAAGTAGATATCATTTTTATGATACAAATTTTCCATTTTTATGATAATCTGTTTTCGGAAAGTTGTTTATCTAACCAACTTTCGCGGAAAGTAGATATTTCCCATTTTTGAATACAAATTTCACGTTTTCTATGATAATCTATTTTCGTAAATTTGTTATCTAACCAACTTTCCCGGAAAGTAGATATTTCCCAATTTTTGTATTTCAATTTCCCGTTTTCATGATATCTATTTTCGGGAAAATTTGGTTATCTATCAACTTTCCCGGAAAGTAGATATTTCCCATTTTGTGATACAAATTTCCTGTTTTCTATGATAATCTACTTCACATTATTAGGTAATATTTCCCCAAAATTCGAAAATCTATTCCCCGGAAAAATCGATAATCTACTTTTGAAAAGTGGAAAACTATCTACTTTCGGAAGTAGATAACCAACTTTCCGGAAAGTAGATATTCCATTTTATGATACAAATTTCCGTTTTCTATGATAATCTATTTTCGGCAAATTTGGTTATCTAACAACTTTCCCGGAAAGTAGTATTTCCATTTTTATGATACAAATTTCCCGTTTTTCTTGATAATTATTTTTCGGGAAAGTTGTTATCTAACCAACTTTCGTGAAGTAGATATTTCCCATTTTATGATACAAATTCCCGTTTTTCTATGATAATCTATTTTCGGCAAATTTGGTTATCTAACCAACTTTCCCGGAAAAGTAGATATTTCCCATTTTTATGATACAAGTTTCCTGTTTTCTATAATAATCTATTTTCGGAAAATTTGGTTATCTAACAACTTTCCCGGAAAGTAGATATTCCCATTTTTGTGATACAAATTTCGCGTTTTTCTATGATAATCTACTTGAAAAATTAGGTAATATTTCCCCAAAATTCGGAAATTCTATTCCCCGAAAAATCGATAATCTACTTTCTGGTAGAAATCTATCTACTTTCGGAAGGTAGATCTTAACTTTCCTGGAGAGTAGATATTTCCCATTTTTATGATACAAATTTCCTTGTTTATGATAATCTATTTTCGAAAGTTGTTTATCTAACCAACTTTCGCGGAAAGTAGATATTTCCATTTTTATGATACAAATTTCACGTTTTCTATGATAATCTATTGCCAAATTTGGTTATCTAACCAAATTTCCCGGAAAGTAGATATTTCCATTTTTATGATACAAATTTCGTTTTCTATGATAATCTATTTTCGGAAAGTTGTTTTTATCTAACCAACTTTCGCGGAAAGTAGATATTTCCCATTTTTTATGATACAAATTTCGTTTTCTATGATAATCTATTTTCGGCAAATTTGGTTATCTAACAACTTTCCCGGAAAGTAGATATTTCCATTTTTATGATACAAATTTCCTGTTTCTATGATAATCTATTTTCGAAAGTTGTTTATCTAACCAACTTTCGCGGAAAGTAGATATTTCCTGTTTTTTATGATAATCTATTTTCGGCAAATTTGGTTATCTAACCAACTTTCCGGAAAGTAGATATTTCCCATTTTTATGATACAAATTTCCTGTTTTCTATGATAATCTATTTTCGAAAGTTGTTTATCTAACCAACTTTCGCGGAAAGTAGATATTTCCCATATTTTATGATACAAATTTCCTCGTTTTCTGATAATCTATTTTCGGCAAATTTGGTTATCTAACCAACTTTCCCGGAAAGTAGATATTTCCATTTTTATGATACAAATTTCCCGTTTATGATAATCTATTTTCGAAAGTTGTTTATCTAACCAACTTTCGCGGAAAGTAGATATTTCCCATTTTTATGATACAAATTTCCCGTTTTCTATGATAATCTACTACAAAATTAGGTAATATTTCCCAAAATTCGAAAATCTATTCCCGAAAAATCGATAATCTACTTTCCCGAAAAGTAGAAATCTATCTACTTTTCGGAAAGTAGATAACCAACTTTCCCGGAAAGTAGATATTTCCATTTTTATGATACAAATTTCCTTTTTCTATGATATCTATTTTCGAAAGTTGTTTATCTAACCAACTTTCGCGGAAAGTAGATATTTCCCATTTTTATGATACAAATTTCCTGTTTTATGATAATTATTTTCGGCAAATTTGGTTATCTAACCAACTTTCCCGGAAAATAGATATTTCCCATTTTTATGATACAAATTTCCTGTTTCTATGATAATCTATTTCGAAAGTTGTTTATCTAACCAACTTTCGCGGAAAGTAGATATTTCCCATTTTATGATACAAATTTCTGTTCTTTCTATGATAATCTATTTTCGGAAATTTGGTTACCTAACCAACTTTCCCGGAAAGTAGATATTTCCCATTTTTATGATACAAATTTCCTGTTTTCAATGATAATCTATTTGCCGGAAAGTTGTTTATCTATCCAAGGAAATTTGTTTATTCTTTCGCAGAAAGTAGATATTTCCATATTTTTTGATACAAACTTCCCGTTTTCTATGATAATCTATTTTCAATTTGGTTATCTAACAACTTTCCTGGAAAGTAGATATTTTCCCATTTTTGTGATCAAATTTCCCGTTTTCTATGATAATCAACTTCGCAAAATTAGGGTAATATTTCCCCAAAATTCGAAATCTATTCCCCGAAAATCGATAATCTACTTTTCCGAAAGTAGAAAATCTATCTACTTTTCGGAAGTAGATAACCAACTTTGGGAAAGTGGATATTTCTTTTTATGATACAAATTTCCCGTTTTTCTATGATAATCTATTTTCGGAAAGTTGTTTATCTAACCAACTTTCGCGAGAAGTAGATATTTCCCATTTTTGATATTTCCGTTTTCTATGATAATCTATTTTCGGCAAATTTGGTTATCTAACCAACTTTCGGAAAGTAGATATTCCATTTTATGATACAAATTTCCTTTTTCTATGATAATCTATTTTCGGAAGTTGTTTATCTAACCAACTTTCGCGGAAAGTAGATATTTCCCATTTTTATGATACAAATTTCCGTTTTATGATAATCTATTTTCGGCAAATTTAGTTATCTAACCAACTTTCCGGAAAGTAGATATTTCCCATTTTTTATGATACAAATTTCTTTTTCTGTATATCTATTTTCGGAAAATTTGGTTATCTAACCAACTTTCCTGGAAGGTAGATATTTCCCATTTTTTGTGATACAAATTTCCGTTTTCTACTATGAAAATCTACTTCACAAAATTAGGTAATATTTCCAAACTGAAAGTAAATCTATTCCCTAAAAAATCGATAATCTACTTTCCCAAAAGTAGAAAAACTATCTACTTTTCGGGAAAGTAGATAACCAACTCTCTCCCGGAAAGTAGATATTTCCCATTTTTTATGATACAAATTTCCTGTTTTCTATGATAATCTATTTCGGCAAATTTGTTATCTAACCAACTTTCCCGGAAAGTAGATATTTCCCATTTTATGATACAAATTTCCCGTTTCTATGATAAATCGCTGGAAAGTTGGTTTATCTAACCAACTTACAAGTGGAAAGTAGATATTTCCATTTTATGATACAAATTTCCTGTTCTCTATGATATCTATTTTCGGCAAATTTGGTTATCTAAACCAACTTTCCCGAAAAGTAGATATTTCCCATTTTTTTATGATACAAATATCCTGTTTTCTATGATAATCTATTTCGGCAAATTTGTTATCTAACCAACTTTCGCGGAAAGTAGATATTTCCCATTTTTATGATATAAATTTCCTGTTTTCTATGATAATCTATTTTCGGCAAATTTACATCTAACCAACTTTCCTGAAAGTAGATATTTCCCATTTTATGATACAAATTTCCTGTTTACTATGTGATAATCTTATTTTCGGAAAAATTTGGTTATCTAACCAACTTTCCCGGAAAAGTAGATATTTCCCCATTTTTGTGATACAAATTTCCCGTTTTCTATGATAATCTACTGCAAAATTAGGTAATATTTCCCCAAAATTCGAAAATCTATTCCCCCGAAAAATCGATAATCTAATTTCTCCCGAAAAGTGAAATTCATTCACTTTTCGGAAGTAGATACAACCAACTTTCCCGGAAAAGTAGATATTTCCCATTTTTGCGATACAAATTTCCTTGCTGGCGATATTTCCATTTTCGGGAAAGGTTATCTAACCAACCTTCCGGAAAGTAGATATTTCCTATTTTGCGATACAAATTTCCTGTTTTTCTATGATAATCTATTTTCGGCAAATTTGGTTATTCCAACCAACTTTCCCAGAAAGTAGATATTTCCCATTTTTATGATACAAATTCTCCTTCGTTTCTATGATAATTCATTTCGGAAAATTTGTTACCCAACCAACTTTCCTGGAAAGTAGATTTTTCCCTCATCTTTTGTGATACAAATTTCCTGTTTTCTATGATAATCAACTTCGCAAAAATTAGGTAATATTTCCCCAAAATTCGAAAATCTATTCCCCCGGTGTTCGATAATCTACTTCCCGAAAAGTAGAAAATCTATCTACTTTCGTGGAAAGTAGATAACCAACTTTCCGGGAAAGTAGATATTTCCCCATTTTAATGATACAAATTTCCCGTTTTCTATGATAATCTATTTTCGGGAAAGTTATTTATCTAACCAACTTTCGCGGAAAAGTGATATTTCCCATTTTATGATACAAATTTCCCGTTTTCTATGATAATCTATTTTCGGCAAATTTGGTTATCTAAACTAACTTTCCCGGAAAGTAGATATTTCCCATTTTATGATACAAATTTCCCGTTTTCTATGATAATCTATATTTTCGAAAGTTGTTTGATCTAACCAACTTTCGCGGAAAGTAGATATTTCCCCATTTTATGATACAAATTTCCTGTTTCTATGATAATCTATTTTCGGCAAATTTATTATCTAACCAACTTTCCCGGAAAGTAGATATTTCCCATTTTTATGATACAAATTTCCTCTGTTTTCTATGATAATCTATTTTCGGAAATTTGGTTATCTAACCAACTTTCCTGAAAGTAGATATTTCCCATTTTTGTGATACAAATTTCCTGTTTCTGCGATAATCTACTTCACAAAAATTAGGTAATATTTCCAAAATTCGAAAATCTATATTCCCCCGAAAATGATAATCTACTTTCCGAAAAGTAGAAAGTGTTCATTCACTTTTCAGGAAAGTAGATAACCAACTTTCCCGAAAGTAGATATTTCATTTTTTATGATACAAATTTCCTGTTTTCTATGATAGACCTTATTTTCGGCAAATTTGGTTATCTAACCAACTTTCCCGGAAAAGTAGATATTTCCCATTTTTATGATACAAATTTCCTGTTTCTATGATAATCTATTTCGGGAAAGTTGTTTATCTAACCAACTTTCGCGGAAAGTAGATTTCCCATTTTATGATACAAATTTCCTGTTTTTCTATGATAATCTATTTTCGGCAAATTTGTTATCTAACCAACTTTTCCCGAAAGTAGATATTTCCCATTTTATGATACAAGTTTCCGTTTTCTTATAATAATCTATTGAAAATTTTGGTTATCTAACCAACTTTCCGGAAAGTAGATATTTCCCATTTTTTGTGATACAAATTTCCTGTTTTCTATGATAATCTACTTCGGAAAATTAGGTAATTTCCAAAATTGAAAAATCTATTCCCCGAAAAAATCGATAATCTACTTTCCCGAAAAGTAGGAAATCTATCTACTTTTCGGGAAGGTAGATAAACCAACTTTCCTGGAGAGTAGATATTTCCCATTTTTTATGCGATACAAATTTCCTGTTTTCTATGATAATCTATTTTCGGGAAAGTTGTTTATCTAACCAACTTTCGCGGAAAGTAGATATTTCCCCATTTTTTTATGATACAAATTTCACGTTTTCTATGATAATCTATTTTCGCCAAATTTGGTTATCTAACCAAATTTCCCGGAAAGTAGAGATATTTCCCATTTTACATACAAATTTCCCTGTTTTCTATGATAATCTATTTCGTGGAAAGTTGTTTATCTTAACCAACTTTTAGAAAGTAGATATATTTCCCTATTTTTATGATACAAATTTCCTGTTTTCTATGATAATCTATTTTCGGCAAATTTGGTTATCTAACCAACTTTCCCGGAAAGTAGATATTTCCCATTTTATGATACAAATTCTCCTGTTTCTATGATAATCTATTTTCGGGAAAGTTGTTTATCTAACCAACTTTCGCGGAAAGTAGATATTTCCTGTTTCTATGATAATCTATTTTCGGCAAATTTGGTTATCTAACCAACTTTCCCTGAAAGTAGATATTTCCCATTTTTATGATACAAATTTCCTGTTTTCTATGATACTCCATTTTCGAAAGTTGTTTATCTAACCAACTTTCGCGGAAAGTAGATATTTCCCATATTTTGATAAATTTCCCTGTTTTTCTATGATATTCATTTTGCAATTTATTATCTAACCAACTTTCCCGGAAAGTAGATATTCCATTTTTATGATACAAATTTCCCGTTTTCTATGATAATCTATTTCGAAAGTTGTTTATCTAACCAACTTTCGCGGAAAGTAGATATTTCATTTTATGATACAAAATTCTGCCTTGCGATAATCTACTACAAAATTAGGTAATATTTCCAAAATTCGAAAAATCATTCCGAAAAAAATCGATAATCTACTTTCCCGAAAAAGTAGAAATCTATCTACTTTTCGGGAAAAGTAGATAACCAACTTCCCGGAAAGAAGATATCTCATTTTTTATGATACAAATTTCCCCTTTCTATGATAATCTATTTTCGGGAAAGTTGTTTATCTAACCCAACTTTCGCGGAAAGTAGATATTTTCCCATTTTTATGATACAAATTTCCTGTTTCTATGATAATTCCATTTTCGGCAAATTTGCTATTCAACTAACTTTCCCGGAAAAATAGATATTTCCCATTTTTATGATACAAATTTCCTGTTTCGCGATAACGGCCTTTCGGAAAGTTATTTATCTAACCAACTTTCGCGGAAAGTAGATATTTCCATTTTTATGATACAAATTTCCTGTTCTTCTACATGGTCTATTTTCGCAAATTTGGTTACCAACCAACTTTCCCGGAAAGTAGATATTTCCATTTTTATGATACAAATTTCCCGTTTTCAATGATAATCTATTTGCCGGAAAGTTGTTTATCCAACTTTCGCGGAAAGTAGATACTTTCGCGGAAAGTAGATATTTCCCATTTTTATGATACAAATTTCCTGTTTCTATGATATCTATTTTCGGCAAATTTGGTTATCTAACCAACTTTCCGGAAAGTAGATATTTCCCATTTTTATGATACAAATTTCTTTCTATGATAATCTATTTTCGGAATGTTTATTTAACCAACTTTCGCGGAAAGTAGATATTTCCATTTTTATGATACAAACTTCCTGTTTTTTTATGATAATCTATTTTCATGATTTGGTTATCTAACCAACTTTTCCCGGAAAGTAGATATTTCCCATTTTTGATACAATTTCCCGTTTTTATGATATCTATTTTCGGGAAAGTTGTTTATCTAACCAACTTCGCGAAAAGTAGATATTTCCATTTCTTATGATACAAATTTCCTGTTTTTTATGATAATCTATTTTTCTTTGGTTTTTTTTGTTTTTGTTTTATCTAACCAACTTTCCGAAAGTAGATATTTCATTTTTATGATACAAATTTTCCTTTTCTATGAAAATCTACTTCGCAAAATTAGGTAATATTTCCAAAATTCGAAAATCTATTCCCGAAAAATCGATAATCTACTTTCCCGAAAAGTAGAAAATCTATCTACTTTTCGGGAAAGTAGATAACCAACTTCCCGGAAAGTAGATATTTCCCATTTTATGATACAAATTTCCTGTTTATGATAATCTATTTTCGGGAGTTGTTTATCTAACCAACTTTCGCGGAAAGTAGATATTTCCCATTTTTATGATACAAATTTCCTGTTTTCTATGATAATCTATTTCGGCAAATTTGGTTATCTAACCAATTTCCTGAAAGTAGATATTTTTCATTTTTTATGATACAAACTTCCTGTTTTCTATGATAATCTATTTTGGGCAGATTTGGTTTTCAACCAACTTTCCCGGAAAGTAGATATTTCCATTTTTATGATACAAATTTCCCGTTTTCTATGATAATATATTTTCGGAAGTTGTTTATCTAACCAACTTTCGCGGAAAGTAGATATTTCCCATTTTTATGATACAAATTCCCGTTTTCTATGATAATCTATTTTCGGCAAATTTTGTTATCTAACCAACTTTCCCGGAAAGTAGATATTTCCCATTTTATGATACAAATTTCTGTTTTATGATAATCTATTTTCGGAAAATTTGGTTTTCTAACCAACTTTCCCGGAAAGTAGATATTTCCCATTTTTGTGATACAAATTTCCTGTTTCTATGATAATCTACTTCGCAGAATTAGGTAATATTTCCCCGAAAATCTATTCCCCTGAAATCGATAATCTATTTTCCCGAAAAGTAGAAAATCTATCTACTGAAAGTAGATAACCAACTTTCCCGAAAGTAGATATTTCCCATTTTTATGATACAAATTTCTGTTTTCTATGATAATCTATTTTTGAAAGTTGTATCTAACCAACTTTCGCGGAAAGTAGATATTTCCCATTTTATGATACAAATTTCCTGTTTCTATGATAATCTATTTTCGGGAAATTTGTTTAATTAATCAACTTTCGCGGAAAGTAGATATTTCCCATTTTTATGATACAAACTTCCGTTTTCTATGATAATCTATTTTCGGCAGATTTGGTTATCTAACCAACTTTCCCGGAAAGTAGATATTTCCCTTTTTATGATACAAATTTCCCGTTTTCTATGATATTCTATTTTCGGGAAAGTTGTTTATCTAACAACTTTCGCCCGGAAAGTAGATATTTCCCATTTTTTATGATACAAATTTCCCGTTTCTATGATAATCTATTTTCGGAGAATTTGGTTATCTAACCAACTTTCCCGGAAAGTAGATATTCCATTTTTGTGATACAAATTTCCGTTTTCTATGATAATCTACTTCGCAAAATTAGGTAATATTTCCCAAAATTCGAAAATCTATTCCCGAAAATCGATAATCTACTTTCTCGAAAAGTAGAAAATCTATCTACTTTTCGGGAAAGTAGATAACCAACTTTCCCGGAAAGTAGATATTTCCCATTTTTATGATACAAATTTCCCGTTTTCTATGATAATCTATTTTCGGGAAAGTTGTTTATCTAACCAACTTTCGCGGAAAGTAGATATTTCCCATTTTTATGATACAAATTTCCCTTTTTCTATGATAATCTATTTTCGGCAAATTTGGTTATCTAACCAACTTTCCGGAAAGTAGATATTTCCCATTTTTATGATACAAATTTCCCTTTTTCTGTGATAATCTATTTTCGGAAAGTTGTTTATCTAACCAACTTTCGCGGAAAGTAGATATTTCCCATTTTTTATGATACAAATTTCCGTTTTTCTATGATAATCTATTTTCGGCAAATTTGGTTATCTAACCAACTTTCCCGGAAAGTAGATATTTCCATTTTTATGATACAAATTTCCGTTTTCTATGATAATCTATTTTCGGAAAATTTGGTTATCTAACCAACTTTCCCGGAAGTAGATATTTCCCATTTTTGTGATACAAATTTCCGTTTTCTATGATAATCTACTTCGCAAAATTAGGTAATATTTCCCCAAAATTCGAAAATCTATTCCCCGAAAATCGATAATCTACTTTCCCGAAAAGTGAAAATCTATCTTTCGGAAAGTAGATAACCAACTTTCCCGGAAAGTAGATATTTCCCATTTTTATGATACAAATTTCCGTTTTCTATGATAATCAATTTCGGCAAATTTGGTTATCCTACCATCTTTCCCGGAAGTAGATATTTCCATTTTTTATGATACAAATTTCCTGTTTTCTATGATAATCTATTTTCGGAAAATTTGGTTATCTAACCAACTTTCCCGGAAAGTAGATATTTCCCATTTTGTGATACAAATTTCCCGTTTTCTATGATAATCTACTTCGCAAAAATTAGGTAATATTTCCCCAAAATTCGAAAATCTATTCCCCGAAAATCGATAATCTACTTTCACGAAAGTAGAAAAATCTATCTACTTTTCGGGAAAGTAGATAACCAACTTTCCGGAAAGTAGATATTACCCATTTTTATGATACAATTTCCGTTTTGCTATGATAATCTATTTTCGGGAAGTTGTTTATCTAACTCAACTTTCGCGGAAAGTAGATATTTCCCATTTTTATGATACAAATTTTGCTTTTTATGATAATCTATTTTCGGCAAATTTGGTTATCTAACCAACTTTCCCGGAAAGTAGATATTTCCCATTTTTTTATGATACAAATTTCCCGTTTTCTATGATAATCTATTTTCGGGAAAGTTGTTTTCCTTAACTTTCGCGGAAAGTAGATATTTCCAATTTTTATGATACAAATTTCCTGTTTTCTATGATAATCTATTTTCGGCAAATTTGATTATCTAACTCACTTTCCCGGAAGTAGATATTTCCCATTTTTTATGATACAAATTTCCTGTTTTCTATGATATTCTATTTTCGGAAAATTTGGTTATCTAACCAACTTTCGGACAGTAGATATTTCCTTTTTGTGATACAAATTTCACGTTTCTATGATAATCTACTTCTGCAAAATTAGGTAATATTTCCCCAAATTCAATCTATTCCCCCGAAAAATCGATAATCTACTTTAAAAGTAGAAAATCTATCTACTTTCCGGGAAAGTAGATAACCAACTTTCCCGGAAAGTAGATATTTCCCATTTTTTATGATACAAATATCCGTTTTCCTATGATAATCTATTTTCCGGCAAATTTGGTTATCTAACCAACTTTCGCGGAAAGTAGATATTTCCCATTTTTATGATATAAATTTCCGTTTTCTATGATAATCTATTTTCGGCAAATTTGGTTTATCTAACCAACTTTCGGAAAGTAGATATTTCCATTTTTATGATACAAATTTCGTTTTCTGTGATAATCTATTTTCGGAAATTTGGTTATCTAACCAACTTTCGGAAGTAGATATTTCCCATTTTTGTGATACAAATTTCCCGTTTTCTATGATAATCTACTTCGCAAAATTAGGTAATATTTCCCCAAAATTCGAAAATCTATTCCCCGAAAATCGATAATCTCTTTTCCGAAAAGTAAAAAATCTATCTACTTTCGGGAAGTAGATAACCAACTTTCCGGAAAGTAGATATTTCCCATTTTTATGATACAAATTTCCCGTTTTCTATGATAATCTATTTTCGGGAAAGTTGTTTATCTAACCCCTTTCGGAAAGTAGATATTTCCCATTTTTATGATACAAATTTCCGTTTTCTGATAATCTATTTTCGGCAAATTTGGTTATCTAACAACTTCCCCGAAAGTAGATATTTCCCATTTTTATGATACAAATTTCCGTTTTCTGATAATCTATTTTCGGAAAATTTGGTTTATCTAATAACTTTCCCGGAAGTAGATTTTTCCCATCTTTTATTGATACAATTCGTTTTCTATGATAATCAACTTCATAAATTAGGTAATATTTCCCAAAATTCGAAAATCTATTCCCGAAAATCGATAATCTACTTTCCCGAAAAGTAGAAAATCTATCTCTTTTCGGGAAGTAAACTCAACTTTCGGGAAAGTGGATATTCCCATTTTTTATGATACAAATTTCCTTTTCTATGATAATCTATTTTCGGAAAGTTGTTTATCTAACCAACTTTCCTTGGAAGTAGATATTTCCCATTTTTTTGTGATACAAATTTCCGTTTCTTGATAATCTATTTCTGCAAATTTGGTTTATCCTATCTTTCCGGAAAGTAGATATTTCCCATTTTTTATGATACAAATTTCCGTTTTCTATGATAATCTATTTCGGGAAAATTGTTTATCTAACAACTTTCATGGAAAGTAGATATTTCCATTTTTTTATGATAAAATTTCCCGTTTCTATGATAATCTATTTTCGGCAAATTTGTTATCTAACCAACTTTCCGAAAGTAGATATTTCCCATTTTTATGATACAAATTTCCGTTTTCTATGATAATCTATTTTCGGAAAAATTTGGTTTATCCTAACAACTTTCCCGGAAGGTAGATATTTCCATTTTTGTGATACAAATTTCCGTTTC
>NW_024736530.1:0-5154 GCF_018991925.1 Homarus americanus
GAAAGATAATATTTAGTGGGAGAATAAAAGTTTCTCAGCAGCTCAGTCTGTCACGAGAGGCGTTCATAGTTCTGCCCAAACAATCTCAGAATAGTTTGAAACAAATAGCGGACGAAATAATATATCACAATAATAAATATAGACGATTATCTCTATCTTCTTTTTTAATATACTTGAATTCAAAGGAGAAAAATTTACCATGGTACCTTGCCCTGATAATGGGGTTAATAACTAATGTGGTGCCTGCGCAAATTGGCTCCAGTCCTAATAATCCGTATTTTACCTTACTATTAGGATTGGCTATGAAGTATACCTGTTTCTGTGGGCCTTAGGCCTAACAAGGTTCAACCCTAATAGGTCTTAATGCAAACGGTTACGTTAAGGCCCTGCAGCCATTAATAAATGCAACGACTACCGCATTACACTTTCATTTTATTATAAATCACACATTATATATATATATATATATATATATATATATATATATATATATATATATATATATATATATACACTAGCAGAATCGCCGCCCTCCTGGCGGCTAATCCGCTAGGCCACAGTAGGACGCCACCCTCCGGGAGGCTCCACATTGTCTCACTGTTCAGTTCCCAAAACTTCTTCCATCAATAGTTCATTAACGGTGTATGTAAGTTCCACTATGTTTTTCACTACAACGGTATAGCAAAGTATATTTTTTTAGCATTAAACTGTTATTGTTTTATTGTCTAATCATCACTACATATATCACCACCCATCATCACTACATATAACATAATTCATCATCGCTCCATATAACACCATCCATCATCACTACATATAACCCCACCCATCTTCACTACATATAACACCATCCATCATCACTACATATAACACCATCCATCATCACTACATATAACACCATCCATCATCACTACATATAACACCATCCATCATCACTACATATAACAACATCCATCATCACTACATATAACACCGCCCATCATCACTACATATAACACCATCCATCATCACTACATATAACACCGCCCATCATCACTACATATAACACCATCCATCATCACCATATAACACCGCCATCATCACTACATATAAACACCATGCATATGCTAATATAACTTTCATCCATCATCACTACATATATATATCCTTCACTACATATAACAACATCCATCATCTTTTCCATATAACACACCACCCATCATCTGCTACATACTAACACCATCCATCATCACTACATATAACACCGCCCATCATCACTACATATAACACCATCCATCATCACTACATATAACACCGCCCATCATCACCATATAACAACATCCATCATCATTACATATAACACCGCCCATCATCACTACATATAACACCATCCATCATCACTACATATAACAACATCCATCATCACTACATATAACAACATCCATCATCACTACATATAACACCATCCATCATCACTACATATAACATCATCCATCATCACTACATATAACACCATCCATCATCACTACACTTCTCAATAACAAAAGTGATATAAGACCCAAATATAAACAAAACAAAGCGCGAAAATCATGCGTTTATGAAATCTAAAGTCCATGTCAGTTATTAGTATGTTGTATATTTCCTGCTCGTAACATTAAAACTAGATTTGTGGCAATCATGTTTCATTATCTAATGTTTATCTTAATAAATTACAGTATAATTAAAAACTACTGTAGGATAATTTTCGTTGCATTATATCAAATAATATTTTTCAACCAACCAGCCAACAAATTTTAAGTCCAAATAAAACTCCCTTAAATGATTACGGTATTAAATAGTCTCCATAGATTTGTTTAAAATCTAATGTTTATATAATACAGCCAAATAATTACCACATTGTTAATCTGCCCATTATATGAATTGCTACTAATTTAATATAACAATAACGCATACAGCCTAATATTGCGCTCACAAAATGTAACAAACCCGTTACATTACACCTCGGGCGGTCATGAGCGCGTGATTTTCGCACTTGTTTTCATATTTTGAACATTTTGTATTTCCCCGTATTTTGTCTACCTGATTTGTAATGTGCACTCGTATGTTACGTTTTTTTGCGAAATCGGTTATTTTGCATAATGACCAGCATGCATATTGGTAATTTTGCAAAATAACTTTCAGACAACCTAAAATTAACCTAACCTTATGGTGAGGACAACACATAATCCAAAGTAAAAAAAAAAAAGAACCTAACCTAACCTAACTTAACCTAACCTTATTCAGTCATAAGGTTAGGTTAGTTTAGGTTGTCTAAGTTTTTGCAAAATTACCGATTCCGCAAAAAAAGTATCATATACATAACAAAATTATTAATTACCTGTATACTGTTTGCATAAAATAACCCATACATAACGTGAATGCTTACCATAATTTCATCATTAATGTATAAAGACCACCAACTTTGAGGTGTGGTTACATATTAAAATCTCTGGTCACTTAGCAACAGTGGCGGCTCGTGAAAAATAAAATGGAGGGACTGCAAGCCTCACACAACAGTAGGATACACAAATTTGACCTACCTCAGGTATGAGTTGTAGTTGATGTCCACGAATTCCCAGGGCATGATAGTAGTGTTGGTGGTAGAAGGGATGGCCGAGGTGGTGATGGACCAGTTGGTGGGCATAACAGTGGATAAAGTGGGCATTGATATACACTTCTTTTATTCTGGTTTGCACACCTTTATTGACTCCACTTAGAGCAGCTGCACCATCATAAGTTTGGGCAATGAGCTTGTGTGGACAATCACCAATTAAAGTCTGGAGCTCTTTATGTAACACACTTGATAAGGCTTCTGCTGTCTGATTGATAGGGTTAAAAAATCCCCAGAATCTCTCAACAGGCTTCCCTTGTAGCTCATACCTTAGAACAATTACCATCTGTGTGTTATCGTAAATATCCGTTGTCTCATCACACATAACTGCCAAATAATCTGCATTCTTTACTTCTTCCTTGATCTTATTTTTGCAAATTTCCAACATAGATTCTAAAAGTTCATTCTGTATTGATTTAGATGTTCCTTTAAAAACTGTAGCGGTCTTTAAATGAGCATCTAAGCTAGAATCCAGTTCACAAGCAAAATCAACTAATCCACTTAATACTCCCGGATTCTTAGAGCTCATTGTTTCATCATGTCCTCTAAGAGGGAGTTCAAATTTTCCACAAAATTTTACACAGTTTATGATTTTGGATAACACATCTCTGTTTTTTTCACCTGTTCATTGTGTTTTGCAACTGAGAGCTTGTATGCTGTGTCAATCTGAGCTGCAATGTTCACTTTACCCAGCAACGATAAATTAATCATGTTATTCATATGTTTGGCTGACTGCTCATGTTTCACTATTTTCTGTGGCAAATGCCTCAAGTCAGTCACACCACTTTTCGTCCATGCCGAGTCCCCACCAAACAATAAGCATGGAAAGCAGAATAAAGTATTTGCCTCGTCACAACCACAGAGCCATAAACACTCATGTTAAACTGGCGTGTATATTCTTTGTTCCTGCTTGTACTGTTCTGTTGAATGGATAAAACTGGTGTAGGTCTTCCTCTTGCTTTGATTTCAGTCTTTTCATTTAATGTCAGCTGGGAAAAGTTGATGTTTTGCAAATACTTCACTCGATTTTCCATCGTCAAAGGGTAATTAAAGAAAGCACGATTTAACCACACCGTCCACACGTTGTACGAGACTGAGCTGCTTCAAGTGCGGCGGCGGCGCCAATTAATAACAGACATGAATCGTACAGCATTGACAGCAACTATGAAAGTAACTTAAATTTTGGTCTGATTTTAATGAAAATTCACTTAGCAACGTATTGAAAATAATTAAATAACATATAAAATGATATATTTGTTGGTAGTGTATTATTCAGCTGTCTCTCTAAAGGAATCATACGCCTGGCAGTGAGTGTCTGGGGGGACTGCAGCTCTGCAGCCCTATGCACGAGCCGCCACTGCTTAGCAATATAGGGTTTCTACTTGTAGAACATGCATGTGATAGGCGTATACTAGTTAGTGAATGCTCTTTTCATCTATATTAAGTCTGAAAAACAATATGAAAAGTGCGAGGATATAAAGAGAAACTGACACGCGCATGTAATATTTCCAGTCCCCTTAACTACACGACTTCGGGCCAATTGCAAGATCAGCCGTGGTGTATACAATGCTGTAGTACTCCCATGGTTGTTGTGCAAGAAGCGTTTTTGGCTAAAAAAAAAATATGTACGATTCGTTATTGGGTACAAGTACTCATTACCCCCCCCCCCCCCAATGATCACTATGATGGAACTATTTTCGAAACCACAAGAAAGAAAATTGATTTGGATGCACATAAAATGTATAAATCTGTAAAGGAATAATATTTTTGTACGATATACTCCATATGGAACAGCACATGCAGAATTGTATTGTTCTTTTTAAAAGCGGTCCGTGTTTGTGTACGAAAAATGCCGCCAGCCTCTACTTGTCTCATCGCCGTTTATATCCTCCAAATTCGCCTAACCATCATAAAAGGTAAGCCTTTAAGATAACTAATACAACTAATTAATGTGTAGAAATGTATTGAAATCAAATTGAACTAAAAAAAAGTCGTTAATGGTCTATTTGAAGAGTGGTGAGAACAGCTTCCTCTGGGATGGTGAATGACGTCCTTTATCAGAATTAATATCGACCCAATTTTCGTAATGAGGGCAGTTAATAACAGTCCAGCACTACCAAAATAATTATTTCCTTAGTATAAATACTTTGTAGCATAAATTTCATATTTTAATAAGTCCAAATATGTCAGGTAACTAGTGCCAGGTACTTCCCAGGCATGTTTCATTTGTGTATCAGTTTAACCACAATTTGCTACTAATAAGATAAATTCAGTGACCTAAATTCATGTTGTATTTTGTTATTCCCTAAGTGACTCAATGTATTACGAGAACGAACTACTTTACGACTTGTTTGGGCCAACAGTTGGGGTGGTGATATTAATTAACTTTGCCATTGACTGGTAGAATCAAATGTAGATATATTGGCTTTGTATGTCCATGATTTAAAAAAAAATGAAAAGCCATTCTAAAGTAAATGGAATTCATGATATTATTATCTTTTGGCCATTCAGCAAATTTAATGATT
>NW_024736531.1:0-16893 GCF_018991925.1 Homarus americanus
TAAAGCCACGCATTGCCTGGCGCTGGCGGGGCGCAGGATGATGCCGGTGGCGTGCAGGAGCGCGCAGCTGGTTGCAGGCCGCTGAAAGCTGGCGGGCGCAGGAGCGGCGCTGGTGGCGTGGTGATGACGCTGGTGCGCGCAGGATGCGCGGTGATGACGCTGGCGGGCAGGATGGGCGCAATGCCGGTACCGGCAGCTGGTGGGGCGTAGAGTGCGCTGGTGCGCAGGAGGGCGCTGGTGCGCAGGCTGCCAGCCGGTAAGGCAGGAGGGCGCTGCGGGTGCAGGATGACGCCAGGCGTAGGAGGCGTAGCTGCCGGTACGGGCCAGCTGGTGGGGGCGTGGAGGCAACAGGCGCAGGTAAGTGCTGGTGGCGAGGTGGGGTGTTGGTGGGGTGGTAAGGGCAGGGGTGGTGAGCGTATGCGCAGGAGGGTGCTGGTGGCGAATAAGCAGTCAGGTGCAGAGGTGTTGAGGCGCAGGATGACGTTGGTGGGCGGCAGGATGCGTGAAATATACAGAGTAATACAGCTGGTGGGTAGGAGGCGTTGCGGGCGTGGAAGAGCGCAGGCGGGCGTAGGGGAGTGCGTTGCGCAGGCCATGGTGCTGGTGGGCGCAGGAGTGCGTTGAGCGGGTGCAGGGAGTGACGCTGGTGGGCGCAGGAGTGCGTGAAAGCTGGTTGCAGGTCACAGCTGGCGGTGCGCAGGATGCTGGTGCAGGCGGGTGCTGGTGGGCAAGTAGGAGTGACGTTGGTGGGTGTAGTGAGCGTAGCGTAGGCTGCCAGAGGCTGGCAGCTGGCGGGGCGAGGATGGGCGTTGCGGGCGCAGGTGAGCGTGGTGGGTGCTGGTGCGCAGGAGGCGCAGGCGGCGTTGCGGGTGCAGGAGGGTGCAGGAGGATGCTGGTGGGTGCAGGAGGGGCGTGAAAGCTGCTGCAGGCTGCTGGCTGGTGGGCGTAGGATGCGTTGGTGGGGCGTAGGAGGACGTTGGTGGGCGCAGGAGGGCGTAGCCGCTGTGGTAACAGCTGGTGAGGGCGCTGGTGGGCGCAGGAGCACGCTGGCGGAAGTGCAGGATGCGAGATGACGTTGGTGGGCGATGATGGGCGTGTTCACAGGCCAGCCAGGCAGGATGGGCAAGGCAGGCGTAGCCACAGCTGGTGGGCGAGATGTGTTGCAGGATGACGTTGGTGGGTGTAGCCTGTAGCCACAGCTGTTGGTGGGTGAGGTGTTGCAGGTGGGTGCCAGGTGGGTGCTGGTGTAGGAGTGTAGGTGGGTGTAGGAGGGTGTTGGTGTAGGCAGTTGGTAGGAGGGTGTTGGAGTGGCGTAGGAGGATGTTGGTGTAGGGAGGGTGTAGTTGCAGGCTGGCAGTTGGTGGGTGTAGGAGGGGTGTTGGTGGGTGTAGGGGTGAGTGTAGGTGGGTGCAGGAGGTGTTGGTGGGTGGCCACAGCTGGTGGGTGCAGGAGGGCAGTTGATGGGTGCAGGAGTGATGCTGGTGGGTGCAGGAGGCGTAGGTCACAGCTGCGTGCGCAGGAGGGCGCTGGTGGGCGCAGGTGAGCGTTGGTGCGTGATGGGGCGTTGGCGGGTGCAGGCTACAGTTGGTGGGGTGCAGGCGTTGGTGGGTGAAGGCCAGCCAGGTAGTGGAGGCGTTGGAGGGTGCAGGATGACGCTGGTAGGAGTGGCAGTAGCTGGGTTGTATATTGGGCGGAAGCTGGTGGGTAGAGGTGTTGGTGGGTGTAGGTGAGTGCAGGTGGGTGTAGGAGGTGTCAGGCGCAGGCCAGAAAGCTGGTGGTGTAGGAGGTGCTGGAGGTAGGAGGACGTTGGTGGGCGTAGGAGGCGTAGCTGTTGTAGGTCAAGAAGCTGGCGGGGTGCAGGAGGGCAAGCTGGTGTAGGTGAGCGTTGGTGTGAGGGGTGTTGGTGGCAGTATAAGAAAGCTGGTGCAGGAGGGCGCTGGAGGGGTGCAGGATGACGTTGGTGGGTGTAGGAGGCGTATAGGCTGTTGCAGGCCAAGAAGCTGGTAAGTAGGATGGGCGCTGGTGCAGGTGAGCGCTTGCGGGCAGCAGGATGGGCGTTGGTAAGCATACTGGCAGCTTGCAGGCAGATGACGGCGAGCGCAGATGACGCTGGTGTGCGCAGGAGAGTGCAGCCGCAGGTACCGCCAGCCGGTGGGGGGCGCAGGGAGGCGCTGCCGGGGCGCAGGAGCAGGCGCAGGTGCGGGGCCGCAGGATGGGCGCAGGAGGGCGCTGAGCGCAGGATGACGCTGGGTGCAGGAGTGCAAAGCCACAGAACAATGAAGCTGGTGGGCGCAGGAGGCGTTGCGGGCGCAGGAGAGCGTCGGCGGGGCGCAGGAGGCGCTGCGGGCGCAGGCCACAGCGATAAGGCGAGACAAGGGTGTAGGTGAGCGCAGCATGAGTGAACAAGCATGGCGGGTGCAGGAGAGCGTTGAGTGCATGAGGACGCTGGTGCAGAGCAAACCGTCAGGCCGCTGGCTGGTGGGCGCAGGAGTGGTGCCGGTGGGGCGCAGGAGGCGAATGGTGGCAAAAGAGTGCAGGTGCGCAGGATGGGCGTTGGTGGGGCAAACAGCTGGTAGCGCAGGGTGCGGCACGAGTGTAGGTGGGTGCTGGTGGGCGTAGAGGCGTGAAATGTCAGAGTGATTGGCGAAGCAGGTAGGTGGGCAGGCTGGTGCAGGTGAGCGGCTTATGTCAGGCGAAAGTGGAGCGCTAGAAGAGTGCAGGTGATGCATGAGCAGGCGAGGCTGGTGCAGGAGGCTGCGGGCAGGAGCGTGTATGGTGGGTGCAGGTGAGTGCGATGAGCGGGTGAAAGTATGCGGCCGAGGCTGGGTGCAGGTGAGTGTACCAAAGGCTGGTGAGCGTGCTCAGCGTAGGCGAGCGTTGGTGGCGCAGGAGGCGCTGGCGGCGAGGCGGAGCGTACGAGCAGGCTGATGGACGGCGGCGAGTGGAGGGCGCTATGGGCGCAGGTGGAGGCTGACAGAAGGAGGCTGGTGAAGGAGAGAATGGGAGCTGGTGGCGCAGGATGGCGGCGGGAGCACAGGCGCTGGTGGGCGAGATGAGCACAGGTGAGGTGGGCAGAGGCAAGGCGGGTGCAGGAGATGCTGGTGGCAGGAGGCTGGGATGATGTTGGTGGGGTGTAAGGAGTGCAGGTGGGGAAGTGAGTAGGTGGGGTGTAGGTGGGAGTGCAAGAGGGGAGGATGGAGGTGAGTATGAGGGTGGGCAGGGGTGTAGGTGAGTGTAGGTGAGTAAGGAGTGTTGGTGGGTGGAGGGGAGGGCAGGTGTAGGGCGATGTAGGTGTTAGGTGTAGGTGAGTGTAAGCGAGGCAAGGGGTGCAGGGAGTGTGCAGTGAGTGCTGGTGGGTGTAGGTGGGTGTAGGTGGGGGGTGGGGTGGAGTAGGTGGGTGTAGGTGAGTGCTGGTGAGTGTAGGTGAGTGCAGGTGAGTGTAGGTGGGGTGTAGGTGAGTGTGGTGGGTGTAGGCGAGTGTAGGTGGGTGTAGGTGAGTGTTGGCGAGGCAGGGGTGTAGGTGAGTGTAAGGAGTAAGCAGGGTGTAGGTGAGTGTAGGTGGGGTGTAGGTGGGGAGTAGGCGAGTGATGGTGGTGTAGGCGAGTAGGGGTGTAGGTGAGTGTAAGCAGAGTAGCAGGGTGTAGGGAGTGTAGGCGAGTGTAGGTGGGTGTAGGGTGTGGGTGGGGTGTAGGTGGAGTGTAGGCGAGTGTAGGTGGGTGGTGGGTGAGTGTAGGCGAGTGCTGGTGGGTGTAGGTGAGGAAGGTGGGTGGTAAGGAGTGTAGGTGGGTGTAGGGAGTGAGGGCGGGTGTAGGTGGGTAGGTGAAAGCAGGAGTGCAGGGGTGTAGGCGAGTGTAGGTGGGGTGTAGGTGAGTGTAGGCGAGTGTTGGCGGTGAAGGAGGGTGCTGGAGTGGTGGGGGTGTAGGGGTGTAGGTGGAGTGTAGGTGGGGTGTAGGGAGTGAGGGTGGTGTAGGCGAGTGATGGAGGATGCTGTGAGAGATCAGTAACCAAATATTATGCCTGTTAACTATTATATAAATGTTAATGTTACATAATACTACAATCTTGATCAGAGCTAAGATATCACTGTTAAATACTGGATGGTGTTAATGCTAAATACCTGTAGTTGAGAGATAATAGGAGGAAACCACAACTCACCTGTAATACAAGAGAGGTTTATTAGGGTTGAGAGAGAGAGAGAGAGAGGGGGGAGGGAGAGGGGGGAGAGGGAAGAGACAGAGGGGAGAGAGAGGGGAGAGAGAGGGGAGACAGAGGGGGGAGAGGGGAAGAGACAGAGGGGGAGAGAGGGGGAGAGAGAGAGGGGGGGGAGAGAGAGAGGGGGAGAGAGGGGGGAGACAGAGGGGAGAGAGAGGGGGAGAGAGAGAGAGGGGGGAGAGAAAGAGAGGGGAGACAGAGGGAGAGAAAAGAGAGAGGGGGAGACAGAGGAGGAGAGAGAGAGGGGGGAAGAGGGGAGAGAAAGAGAGGGGGAGACAGAGGGAGAGAGAGAGGGGAGACAGAGAGGGGAGAGAGGGGAGACAGAGGGGAGAGAGAGGGGGAAGAGAGAGGAGAGAGAGGGGGAGAGAGAGGGGGAGACAGAGGGGGGAGAGAGAGAAAGAGAGGGGGAGACAAAGGGGAGAGAAAGAGAGGGGAGACAGAGGGGAGGAGACAGAGGGGGAGGGAGAGGGGGAGACAGAGGGAGAGAGAGAGGGAAGAGGAGAGGGAGGACAGAGGGAGGAGGAGAGAGAGAGGGGGGGAGAGAGAGAGGAAGAGAGAGAGGTTGAAAGAGAGAGAGGTATAACTATAACAACAGTAAAGCAACAGTATGATAACAAATGAAAATACAACAGAGTAGTATTGACCTGGTAAAAGTTGGTCCAAACACAGACAACCGAACCTCTTCTATCTCTATTATATATCTCTCACTCTTTATCTGTCTCTATCTCTTTCTTTAAATTTTCTTGCCTTCGTTCTTAATTTATCTTTATTCAGTGTTGTTTATCATTTCCTTTTGTCTCATCTTTGTATCACTTAATAATTTTTTTCGTGTTGTAATTTTCTATTTATACCCCGGTCAATGCCCCTTTCTTGCGTGTTCGTCTTTCATATTTTTAAGTTTTATTCCTTCACCTCTCCTTCACTTCTCCTTCCTCTTCCTTTCTCACCTCCTTCTCTTCCTCCACCTTTCTCCTTTCCTACCATCTCTCCTCCTCCTATCTTTCCCTTCTACCCCAAGAATCAACTAGCCAAGAGTAAGAATCTAACGTAGGAACCTTTGAGAATCTTGAACTGCTTGGCTCAATCCTTACATCCACCGCAACTAACTAAATGTTTTACTGAAGAAAATAAACTAAATTGTGGAGAGAGAGAGAAAGAGCTAATGCTACGCTACTACCCACTCAACCAAATTATTATTATTGTGATACAGAAAGCCGAAAACTTAATCTATTCCGTCTATGAAACAACCCGTCCAATATCTTCAAACTTATAAGAAGCGACGTCACTAACAAAATACTACTAAATAATTTTTGTACCACGTTTATTAAGTCGATGAGATATTGTCGTGCTGAAAAAAGGAAATTTAATATTCGGCTGTAGGGATAGAGGGGAGGGTATAATAGATGTAAGTCGCCAGGAGGAAGGTATCGAATCTTCCACTGACGACCATTACCCAAGGCAAGAGGAGGATCCAAGAGGCTGTAAATGCCTCAGGAAGAGATCGCCGACCCTCTAACGCTAGATTTGTTTGAGAGGAAGTCTTCACGCTTAGTTATTTTTCATCTTTTTAATCTGTCGCAGATAGATTGTGCTCCGAGGCAGCGCTTCCAGTGTTTCCAGTAATTTCTGCAGGTTTATGAACTCTTAAGCTTATAGTTTGTTTTACAGATCCTTTACGCCTCGAATTTTCTGAAGGAGTCTTAGGTACTTATACTTTCTACCACAAAATCTGTTGCTATTATTTTTTTGCTTTGTTTTAGCGATACGATATTGTTTTTAAGTCTATATTTTGGGTCACTTGAGAGAGAGAGAGAGAGAAGGAGACGCAAGGAAAAGAAAGAAGGAGGAAAGACAGAACAAGAGAGAACAAGAGAGAAGGAGATAAATGTGATAAAAGAGATTTAGGAAGAAGTGAAAGGAGAGAAATAAATAAATAATGGATGGTTTGAGACGAAAGAGAAAAAAAGAGGAATTAGACACATGAAAGAGAATAAGGAAAACCTGATAAACATCAGAAGAAAGGCAGAGATAATAAAGAGATGCGTAGAGGATAAAGACAGAGAGAGGCAATTACTCTTAATATTTCACGAATGAAGGAAAAGAAGGAGAGAGAGAGAGAGAGAGAGAATAAAATAAGCACAATGAAGGACTGAAGAAATAACACAGAGATATAGACTAAGAAGAGAAGACGAATGGTGGAGAGAAGGAGAGATAATGAATAATATGAAATATACATAAATTAATAAAGAGAAACACAAGAAGGAGAATAGATCGTAAGAAACCAAGAGAATGAATTTGAGAAAGAGAATGAGAAGAAAATCCATAAATACGACAGAAAATACCTTAAAATAAACGATGTGAATAAACAACAGAAAAAGAACGATCAGACGCTTAAAAAACAACAATAGAAAACAAAAGAAGAATCAGATCCAAAAAATAAACAAATTATAGTGAAATAATAAGAAAAATTAAAAAAACACTATAGATGACATAACACACACTATGGATGACACAACATCCACTATAGATGACACAACACACACTATGGATGACACAACATCCACTATAGATGACACAACACACACTATAGATGACAACAATCCACTATAGATGACACAACACACACTATAGATGACACAACATCCACTATAGATGACACAACACACACTATAGATGACACAACATCCCCTATAGATGACACAACACACACTATAGATGACACAACACATACTATAGATGACACAAATATCTACTAGATGTATATAAATAATGTCATGACATAACATACTATAGATGACACAAATATCTCTTTGTGATGACACAATATACACTATAGATGACACAACATCTACTATAGATGATACAATACAATTATAGATGACATAACATACACTATAGATGACACAAATACACTATAGATGACACAACACATTAATTATAGATGACACAACACACTATACATACAACATCTACTAGAAGACACAACATTCACTATAGATGACACAACATCTACTATAGATGACACAACACACTATGTAGATGACACAACACACACTAGATGACACAACATCTGTACTATAGATGACACAAATATCTACTATAGATGACACAACATATACTAGATGACACAACATCTCTATAGATGACACAACACACACTATAGATGATTGGATAAACACACACACTATAGATGACACAAATATCTCTTTATAGATGATACAATATCTAATTATAGATGACACAACATCCACTATAGATGACACAACATCCACTATAGATGACACAACACACACTATAGATGACACAACACACACTATAGATGACACAACATCCACTATAGATGACACAACATCCCCTATAGATGACACAACATCCACTATAGATGACACAACATACACTATAGATGACACAACATCCACTATAGATGACACAACATCCCCTATAGATGACACAACATCCACTATAGATGACACAACATACACTATAGATGACACAACATCCACTATAGATGACACAACATCCACTATAGATGACACAACATCACTATAGATGACACAACACACACTATAGATGACACAACACACACTATAGATGACACAACATCCACTATAGATGACACAACATCCCCCCGACTAGGTAAACAAAACAGGATTACGTCGGCTTAATTATGTGCGATAATCTCTCTTTCTCGCTCTCTCTAATTCTGTCATTCACTGTTTTACCTCAACCTCTCTCACTTTCTGCCTCTGCCTCTATCTCTCTTTCTCTGCCTCGGCCTCTATCTCTCCTCCCACTACCTCTCATTCACTCTACCTCACTTTCTATCTCTACCTCTCTCCTCCCTCTACCTCTGAATCTCTCTAGCTCTACCTCTCTCTTTACCTCTACCCCTCTCTCTCTCTCAACTGTACACAGATATAACTTAATAAAAGCCAGATTACCTCCCATTAGGGTTCATTTCCGCCATATTCACACACAAGTCAGGCTTTACCGACATGTTTACTCAAATGTCCTCACATCACCAGTCACCGGGAAATTTTTACCTTTCGATACCTATGAGATTACGATCGGTAAGTCATAAAATCGGTTAAATCGTAAAATAGTGAAGTAATCGGCCGATACTGAGACATTATTGACTGTATATGTCTGTTTATGTCTCCTTCGATGCACCTTTATATATATATATATATCATGTGATTAACCGGACGTTATGCCTGAGTTGTCGGTGATTATTATTATTATGTTATGACGATTTGTTATACTCATACATCATCCACTATCATCACCATACATCATACAGCAGTGAGGGGTTATGGGGTCTAGCCAAGTCATACATCAAGCCGAGTTATTCATACAACCTCGCCATTCTATGTCATACAACCCAGGTAATTTCCTGAAACACATCATAAAAGAGGAACATTTAACGTAGGAACCTTTGAGAATCCATCTTTGTGTGAGTCAATTAGATAGGTCCTCACATCACCAGTTAGGAGGGAAATTTTTACTTGCGATCTCCTAAGAATAAGGTCTCGTATAAGCCTCGTATAAGCGGGAAATATATATATATTTTTTGCGGGTAATGTCGTTGAGGTAGATAGGATGTCTAGTGGTAGATATATTGAGATGTATAGGAGTACACTAATGATATGCATCATTTTGCTCGGGATATATCTGTTGGTATAACGATATAGTCTTATCTTAAATTTTAGTATTAAATGCGATATATTCTCGTATATCATTCAAATTATTGTATACTTATAATAATAATACTTGAATAATAATAATAATAATAATAATAATAATACGAAATAATAAATATTTCTTCCTGCACAAAATTTGGAAACTGGCACCACTCACCACTCAAGGCTGCGGAGGATCTCGGACCAATACAAAACGCTAACAGCTATTAAACCTAGCCAATCAGAATTGAGAAGTTGTAAGAGGCAAAATTACAGTTGGCTCAGAGGCTAAAACTCGGGTCGGCGGAGCACGTCTCGGCAACTCTTGTGGGCGTTGTTGCTGACTAGGTGGGTCGTCTGAAAGTTTGTTTGTGGGGCTTCGAGAATTAAGGTCGATACCTAGAATTAAAAACTAGTTTATTTGCGCTGACTTCCAATTGTTTGCCACCAAAAACTTGATAAAAATAATAAATCACGATTGAATGTAATAGAAAGGGGATAAATTACACGAATATAAAGTAAAATGAAACAAAAATTTAGGGCGTTGCGTTCAAAGTAGTCAACAAAGTACCTACAATAACTTAAATCTGAATTATTAAATTTTTATTGTGGTAGACATGCACTTAGATATTGTAATAATATTTTTTTTAAGTTATAGAAATGTACATGAAAAATTTTATTTCGAATTTAATTGGGAAATGGGAAATATTTTGAAGTTATTTGAACGATGGAATGAAAACAAACATTAACACACACGAACACGTCTACACACAGTCATATACTGTACACACACTCGACTAACACCACCTAAGGTCAAATTCTGGGCAGTATGTTTGGTGCAGCCAACCAATACAGTTAAAGGACGTCGGTGGCCTCCGTATAATAATACATAAATATAATAATAACTATTTAACGGGTTTCTGTGACATTTGAGACCATATAAACGTATTAGATCATATCACTCCACAAAATCCACTCTAAAGTAAAATAAGAACTAAACTCATCGTTTTACATACAAACATACAGTGATAATATATATATATATATATATATATATATATATATATATAGAAACGAAAAACACTGAGCACCGTTGTTTCTTTTCCTGTGTGATCTATCAAGATTTATCTATCTCACATTTTCGATTGAAATATATATATATATATATATATATATATATATATATATATATATATATATATATATATATATATATATATATATATATATATATATATGCAAGTAAATCACTGTAGGTGCGTGATCTAGTATATGTTGATAACCACAAGGGAAAGAAGGAAACTGTGTTTTCTTTCTTCTGTAGAATATATATATATATATATATATATATATATATATATATATATATATATATATATATATATATCCCCTAGCAATTAAAAATGACCAGAGCCCTCGTAACCCAACTTAACCATAACTAACCTACCTGGTGTTGATCAAATAGTTACTGGACCATCAGGAGTGTGAGTCATCTTGCGGTCCGTCCACAATAAACTTTCCCCTCATCCATCTACCAACCAATACTAGACCTTCACCAGCTGACAACCCTCTCTAACTACTGAACAAGCCATTAGATAGTTACACTGTTCACCTACTAGTTATACCAAACAATAACATTCGAACAAGCTCACAGCACATTATATTTATACATAACAGTTAAATAAAAAATACAGGTATTAATAATTTTTTCAACAAAAACATTAAGGTAAATATATTTCTACACTAACTTTTTCTCTTTATTCGTCATTAAGTAGAAACACCGATAAAATTTCGGGGGGAAGAAGGGGAGGTTGAAGAGTGAAGAGAAGGAGGAGGCTGAAGGGAGGGTTGAAGGAGGTGAAGGAGGAAGGGGGGCTGAAGGAGGGTAAGGGAGGTTGAAGGGGAGGGGGCGAAGGGAGGGAAGGGGTTGAAGGAGGAGGCTGGGGGAGGGTTGAAGGGGAGGGATGAAGGGGGAGGGTTGGGGGGTTGCGAGGAGGGGGGAGGGGCTGAAGGAGGGGAGGAGAAGGGGGGTTGAAGGGGGGAGGAGGGGGTTGAAGGGAGGGCTTGAAGGGGAGGGTGAAGGGGAGGGTTGAAGGGAGGCTGAAGGGGAGGCTGAAGGGAGGGGTTCATTGTTGCGATAGCATGGTTCAATACAGTGGTTCTAACTCGTGGTTCAATACAGTGGTTCTAACTCGTGGTTCAATAGAATGGTACTATCGTGGTTCAACACAGTGGTTCTAACTCGTGGTTCAATACAGTGGTTCTAACTCGTGGTTCAACAGAATGGTTCTAACTCGTGGTTCAATACAGTGGTTCTAACTCGTGGTTCAATACAGTGGTTTCTAACTCGTGGTTCAATAGAATGGTTCTAACTCGTGGTTCAATACAGTGGTTCTAACTCGTGGTTCAATACAGCGGTTCTAACTCGTGGTTCAATAGAATGGTTCTAACTCATGATTCAATACAGTGGTTCTAACTCGTGGTTCAATACAGTGGTTCTAACTCGTGGTTCAATACAGTGGTTCTAACTCGATGGTTCAATACAGTGGTTCTAACTCGTGGTTCAATACAGTGGTTCTAACTCGTGGTTCAATACAATGGTTCTAACTCGTGGTTCAATACAGTGGTTCTAACTCGTGGTTCAATACAGTGGTTCTAACTCGTGGTTCAATAGATGGTTCTAACTCGTGGTTCAATACAGTGGTTCTAACTCGTGGTTCAATACAGTGGTTCTAACTCGTGGTTCAATAAAATGGTTCTAACTCGTGATTCAACACAGTGGTTCTAACTCGTGGTTCAATACAGTGGTTCCTAACTCGTGGTTCAATACAGTGGTTCTAACTCTTGGTTCAATACAGTGGTTCTAACTCGTGGTTCAATACAGTGGTTCTAACTCGTGGTTCAATACAATGGTTCTAACTCGTGGTTCAATACAATGGTTCTAACTCGTGGTTCAATACAGTGGTTCTAACTCGTGGTTCAATACAGTGGTTCTAACCTCGTGGTTCAATAAAGGTCTTCGTGGTTCAATACAATGGTTCTAACTCGTGGTTCAATACAGTGGTTCTAACTCGTGGTTCAATACAGTGGTTCTAACTCGTGGTTCAATAGAATGGTTCTAACTCTTGGTTCAATACAGTGGTTCTAACTCGTGGTTCAATACAGTGGTTCTAACTCGTGGTTCAATAGAATGGTTCTAACTCGTGGTTCAATACAGTGGTTCTAACTCGTGGTTCAATACAGTGGTTCTAACTCGTGGTTCAATAGAATGGTTCTAACTCGTGGTTCAATACAGTGGTTCTAACTCGTGGTTCAATACAGTGGTTCTAACTCGTGGTTCAATAGAATGGTTCTATCGTGGTTCAATACAATGGTTCTAACTCGTGGTTCAATACAGTGGTTCTAACTCGTGGTTCAATACAGTGGTTCTAACTGTCAATGTCTAACCGTGGTTCAATACAATGGTTCTCGTCAAACAATGGTTCCAACTCTGTTCAATACAATGGTTCTAACTCGTGGTTCAATACATACTGCGTCAACAGTGTTTCTAACTCGTGGTTCAATACAGTGGTTCTAACTCGTGGTTCAATACAGTGGTTCTAACTCGTGGTTCAATACAATGGTTCTAACTCGTGGTTCAATACAGTGGTTCTAACCGTGGTTCAATACAGTGATTCTAACTCGTGGTTCAATAGTGATTCTAACTCGTGGTTCAATACAGTGGTTCTAACTCGTGGTTCAATACAGTGGTTCTAACTCGTGGTTCAATCAATGGTTCTAACTCGTTGTTCAATAGAATGGTTCTAACTCGTGGTTCAATACAGTGGTTCTAACTCGTGGTTCAATACAATGGTTCCAACTCGTGTTCAATACAATGGTTCTAACTCGTGGTTCAATACAGTGGTTCTAACTCGTGGTTCAATACAGTGGTTCTAACTCGTGGTTCAATACAGTGGTTCTAACTCGTGTTCAATACAATGGTTCTAACTCGTGGTTCAATACAGATGGTTCTAACTCGTGGTTCAACACAATGGTTCTAACTCGTGGTTCAATACAGTGGTTCAACTCGTGGTTCAACACAGTGGTTCTAACTCGTGGTTCAATACAATGGTTCTAACTCGTGGTTCAATACAGTGGTTCTAACTCGTGGTTCAATACAATGGTTCTAACTCGTGGTTCAATACAGTGGTTCTAACTCGTGGTTCAATACAATGGTTCTAACTCGTGGTTCAATACAGTGGTTCTAACTCGTGGTTCAATACGATGTGGTTCTAACTCGTGGTTCAATACAGTGGTTCTAACTCGTGGTTCAATACAGTGGTTCTAACTCGTGGTTCAATACAATGGTTCTAACTCGTGGTTTAAGTGGTTCTAACTCGTGGTTCAATACAGTGGTTCAAACTCGTGGTTCAATACAATGGTTCTAACTCGTGGTTCAATACAATGGTTCTAACTCGTGGTTCAATACATTGACTCGAGGTCTTGTTTCGATACAGTGCGATGTCTGGTTCGACAATACCGAGTATTTTATTGATGTGACCGAGGTGTTGGATGTGACCAGAGTGTTGGATGTGACCGAGTGTTGGATGTGACCGAGGAGTGTTGGATGTGACCGAGGAGTGTTGGAGTGACCGAGTGTGTTGGATGTGACCGAGGGTGTTGGATGTGACCGGTGTGTGGATGTGACCGAGTGTGTTGGAGTGACCGAGTGTGCTGGAGGTGGCCGAGGGTGCTGGATGTGACCGAGGGTGCTGGATGTGACCGAGTGTGTTGGATGTGACCGGTGTGTTGGAAGTGACCGAGGTGTGTTGGATGTGACCGAGGTGTGTTGCTGTGACCGAGTGTGTTGGAGGTGGCCAGAGGTGTGCTGATGTGACCGAGTGTGTGGAGGTGACCGAGTGTGTGTTGGGTGGCCGAGGGAGTGTTGGATGTGACGAGTGTTGATGGACGGAGGTGGCTGAGCCGGTGTTGGCAGGGAAGAGTGTGGATTGACCGAGTGTGTTGGAGTGACCGAGGAGTGTTTGATATGACCGAGGTGTTGGATGTGACCGAGTGTGTTGGATGTGGCCGAGTGTGTTGGAGGTGGCCGAGGTGTTGGATGATGACCGGTGTGTTGGAGGCCGAGGTGTTGGCTTGACCGAGTGTGTTGGATGTGACCGAAGTGTGTTGGATGTGACCAGAGTGTGTTGGAGTGACCGAGTGTGTTGGAGGTGGCCGAGGAGTGTTGGATGTGATGGTGTGCTGGAGGTGGCCAGTGTTGGATGTGACCGAGTGTGTTGTGTGACCAGGTGTGTTGGAGGTGACCGAGTGTGTTGGATGTGACCGAGGTGTTGGAGGTGGCCAGTGTTGGCGTGACGAGTGTGTTGGCTGTGACCGAGTGTGTTGGAGTGACCGAGGGAGTGCTGGCTGTGACCGAGGAGTGTTGGCTGTGACCGAGTGTGTTGGAGGCCGAAAGTGTTGGCTGTGACCGAGTGTGTTGGAGTGACCGAGTGTGTTGGAGGTGGCCGAGGAGTGTTGGATGTGACCGAGTGTGTTGGAGGTGGCCGAAGTGTTGGCTGTGACCGAGGGAGGTTGGCTGTGACCGAGTGTGTTGGATGTGACCGAGTGTGGAACCGAGGTGCGCCGAGTGTGTTGGATGTGACCGAGTGTGTTGGAGGTGGCCGAGGGAGTGTTGGCTGTGACCAGAGGTGTTGGCTGTGACCGAGGTGTTGGAGGTGGCCGAGGTGTTGAGGTGGCCGAGGGTGTTGGCTGGACCGAGTGTGTTGGCTGGACCGAGTGTGCTGGGTGACCGAGTGTGTTGAGTGACCGAGGAGTGTTGGCTGTGACCGAGTGTGTTGGAGGTGGCCGAGGGGTGTGGAGGTGGCCGAGGAGTGTTGGCTGTGACCGAGTGTGTTGCTGTGACCAAGTGTGCTGGAGGTGACCAGGTGTGTTGATGTGACCAAGGGAGGTTGGCTGTGACTGAGTGTGTTGGCTGTGACCGAGTGTGTTGGAGGTGGCCGAGGAGTGTTGGAGGTGGCTGAGGGTGCTGGCTGTGACCGGTGTGCTGGCTGTGACCGAGTGTGTTGGAAGTGACTGGGTGTGTTGGATGTGACCGGGTGTGCTGGAGGTGACCGGTGTGTTGGGGTGACCGGAGTGTGTTGGAGGTGGCCGGTGTTGGCTCAGACCGAGGAGTTTGGGCACTGACCAGGAGAAGACGTCCTCACACACATACAGTACCCTGTACATCTTCGCCAGAGCCTAAAATACTATACACACAAAGTGCTGACTATATGATAAAACTCTCTCTCTCTCTCCCCCCCCCCCCCCCCCCCCCCCCCCCCCCCTTTCAGGGAAGACTGTGTTACCATGCACATATGAGGCACACACCCAGGTACCAGTTACACTAGAGCCAGGTAAACACACCAGGCCAGGTACAGGTACATGGCAGTGCCAGATACCAGAGCCAGGTACACACCAACATGGCAGCCAGAATACCAGAGCCAGTACACAGGTCACATGTGGTGCCAGGAACCAGAGCCAGGTAAACACCAGAGTAAGAGTACACCAGGACATGGCAGTGCCAGGCCAGAGCCAGGCACACACCAGGTACATGGCAGTGCCAGTACCAGAGGCTAGGTAAACACCAGAGCCAGGTACACACATTATAGAGCCAGGTACACACACTACAGAGCCAGGCACACACTTTAGAGCCAGGCACACACTACAGAGTGTACACACTACAGAGCCAGGTACACACCACAGAGCCAGGTACACACCATAGAGCCAGGTACACACCAGATAAAGTAGGTATAAGGTAGAGATAAACACATACTCACCACGTCTATCAGCTGGGAGAAAGCTTGAGCTTGATCATGACTGTGAGGACATCCGTTACACGTTCACTACAGGACGCACCAGCTTGTTGTGGTTGGACAGTAGGTCGTCGCACAGCCGCTTGGCGTCGGTTGCCACTCAGCAGGCGCCAGGCAGCTCGCCAGCAGTAGGAAGCTTGCCAGCAGGAGCTTGTGAAAGCAGGAAGTAGTGGAGGAGGGCGGGCGTGACCGTAGCCCCCTCCACCTCCTCCGTCGCCCCCCAAGGATACCTGCTGCAGGTACGACAGGGAGGTTCCTCTACTTCTGTTGTGCTCCACGACCCGGACGATCGTAGTGCCCTGCCGTCGGATGCACCCAGACTCCTGCTGTTACATCGGGAGGGTCTTCTGCTGCCCAAGGACTCCTGCTGTTACTGCTACATCGGACAGCTTCCTCGCCCGTCACTGTTGCTTCCCAGGGAGTTGACGTCAGCACCCCTCCTTCTGTCGCAGCTGGACTCCTGCTACCACGAGAATGTCTTCTGCTGGCCATGGCGCTCAACGCCAGGGACCGTGCCTGCTGCTGCTGCCACATTCCTGCTCGTTCCAGCAGGCTGCCCTTATTCGGGGCGGCCTGCTTCTATTAATTATGCACTCAGAGTGGACCCCCGGCCTGCCAGGCATCGCCGCGGACATAACCCGTCAGAGGATGACCTTCCGGGGCAGGCAGACTTCGACCAGGGTCCAGACGAGACCGCTGGTGACCTGGAAGAGTTTGACCTGGGCCCCGACGTGACCCCTGGTGACCTGGGAGCCCCCCAGGCGAGTAATGCCTTCCCGGCCTCCTCACCACAACCTGATCCTGGCATGGTAGCCGTCCCACTCGCTACCTGGTCGGCGCCATGGTGGTGGTTGTGAAGTGGATGGCGGAGTGGGATGAGGAGCCTGGTGGAGAGCCTGTGGCTAGAGCCTCCTGCTCACTGGAGCCTCACCTCCTCCTCCCCGCGGAGCCTATCCACCCACAGTGTAATAGTTCTCCTTTAGTGACAGCGGCCCAGGAGGTACGACCAGCCAGCCTCCTCGTCCTCTAAGCTTCCCCAAATCAAGAAACTCCCCTTGCACCACCATCCTCTCCCAGGATACTATCACCGTCGTCTCCTCTCACAAATACAAGACCCCGAACACACTGATAACACCCTCACCCCCGGCCTA
>NW_024736532.1:0-26164 GCF_018991925.1 Homarus americanus
AAATATATATGGATCCTTCTTGTTTCGAAGCAGCATTTGGTAAAATGTTGGTCTGATCACCTAAGCGGCACTCGTGGTCCCCATATGAGGTTCACGGCGCCATAAGCTCGTTGAACAGGCTTTGTGTGAAATATAGCAGAGTCTAGGACTGCTTTTATTGTCCTGGTGGCCCAGAGGTAGCATTCCCCGGTCACAATTATAAGATCGTGGGTTCAAATCCTGGTGGGGTGAGGTGTTGACTATATGTAGAAGTCCGCGTGCTTTATTGGGCTAATGAAATATATATGGATCCGCGTGTTTCGAAGCCGCATTTGGTAAGACGTTGCTCTGATCACCTAAGCGGCACGGGTGGTCCCCATTAGAGGTTCACGGCGCCAAAAGCTCGTTGAACAGTCTTTGTGTGAAATATAGCAGAGTCTAGGACTGCTTTTAATGTCCTGGTGTCCCAGAGGTAGCATTCCCCGGTCACAATTATAAGATCGTGGGTTCAACTCCTGGTGGGGTGAGGTGTTGATTATATGTAGAAGTCCGCGTGCTTTATTGGGCTAAGGAAATATATATGGATCCTCGTGTTTCGAAGCCGCATTTGGTAAAACGTTGCTCTGATCACCTAAGTGGCACGGGTGTTCCCCATTTGAGGTTCATGGCGCCATAAGCTCGTTGAACAGGCTTTGTGTGAAATATAGCAGAGTCTAGGACTGCTTTTATTGTCCTGGTGGCCCAGAGGTAGCGTTCCCCGGTGACAATTATAAGATCGTGGGTTCAAATCCTGGTGGGGTGAGGTGTTGATTATATGTTGAAGTCCGCGTGCTTTAATGGTCTAATGAAATATATATGGATCATCGGGTTTTGAAGCCACATTTGGTAAAACGTTGCTCTGATCACCTAAGCGGCACGGGGGGTCCCCATTAGAGGTTCACGGCGCCATAAGCTCGTTGAACAGGCTTTGTGTGAAATGTAGCAGAGTCTAGGACTGCTTTTATTGTCCTGGTGGCCCAAAGGTAGCGTTCCCCGGTCACAATTATAAGATCGTGGGTTCAAATCCTGGTGGGGTGAGGTGTTGATTATATGTTGAAGTCCGCATGCTTTAATGGTCTAATGAAATATATATGGATCCTCGGGTTTCGAAGCCACATTTGGTAAAACGTTGCTCTGATCACCTAATCGGCACGGGGGGTCGCCATTAGAGGTTCACGGCGCCATAAGCTCGTTGAACAGGCTTTGTGTGAAATATACCAGAGTCTAGGACTGCTTTTATTGTCCTGGTGGCCCAGAGGTAGCATTCCCCGGTCACAATTATAAGATCGTGGGTTCAAATCCTGGTGGGGTGAGGTGTTGATTATATGTAAAAGTCTGCTTGCTTTATTGGGCTAATGAAATATTTATGGATCATCCTTGTTTCGAAGCGGCATTTGGTAAAACGTTGCTCTGATCACCTAAGCGGCACGGGTGGTCCCCATTAGAGGTTCACGGTGCCATAAGCTCGTTGAACAGGCTTTGTGTGAAATATAGCAGAGTCTAGGACTGCTTTTATTGTCCTGGTGGCCCAGAGGTAGCGTTCCCCGGTCACAATTATAAGGTCGTGGGATCAAATCCTGGTGGGGTGAGGTGTTGATTAAATGTAGAAGTCCGCGTGCTTTATTGGTCTAATGAAATATATATGGATCCTTCGTGTTTCGAAGCCGCATTTGGTAAAATGTTCGTCCCCAATCCACCCCTAAACTTGTACGGGTGGTCCCCATTAGAAGGTTCACGGCGCCATAACTCGTTGAACAGGCTTTGTGTGAAATATAGCAGAGTCTAAGTTGATTTATTGACTTGGTGGCCCCGGTAGCGTCCCGGTCACAGTATAAGATTGTGGGTTCAAATCTGGTGGGGTGAGTGTTGATTATGTAAAAGTCGGCGTCCTTTATTGGTCCTAATGAAATATGGATCCTTCTTGTTTGACATATTTGGTAAAATGTTAGTCTGATCACCTAAAACGCAGGTGGTCCCATTAGGAGTTCCACTGACCATAAACTAGTTGAACAGGCTTTGTGTGAAATATAGCAGAGTCTAGGACTGCTTTTATTGTCCTGGTGGCCCAGAGTATACCCCGGTCACAATTATAAGACCGTGGTTTGAATCTGGTGGGGGTGAGGTGTTGATTATATGTAGAAGTCCGAGTGCTTTATTGGGCTAATGAAATATATTTGAATCCTCGTATTTCGAAGCCGCATTTGGTAAAACGTTGCTCTGATCACCTAAGCGGCACGGGTGGTCCCATTAGAGGTTCACGGTGCCATAAGCCCGTTGAACTGGCTTTGTGTGAAATATAGCAGAGTCTAGGACTGCTTTTATTGTCTTGGTGGCCCAGAGGTAGCGTTCCCCGGTCACAATTATAAGATCGTGGGTTCAAATCCTGGTGGGGTGAGGTGTTGATTAAATCTTAAAGTCGCGTGCTCTATTGGTCTAATGAAATATATATGGATCATGCGTGTTTGAAGCCGCATTTGAGTAAAATGTTAAGTCTGATCACCCTAAGCGCAGGTGGTCCCCATTAGAGGTTCCGGTGCCATAGCCCCGTTGAACAGGCTTTGTGTAGAAATATAGCAGAGTCTAGGACTACTTTGTGTCCTGGTGGCCCAGAGGTAGCGTTCCCCGGTCACAATTATAAGATCGTGTGTTCAAATCCTGGTGGGGTGAGGTGTTGATTATATGTAGAAGTCCGCGTGCTTTAATGGTCTAATGAAATATATATGGATCCTTCTTGTTTCGAAGCCGCATTTGGTAAAATGTTCGTTTGATCACCTAAGCGGCACGGGTGGTCCCCATTAGAGGATCACGGCGCCATAAGCTCGTTGAACAGGCTTTGTGTGAAATATAGCAGAGTCTAGGACTGCTTTTATTGTCCTGGTGGCCCAGAGGTAGCATACCCCGGTCACAATTATAAGACCGTGGGTTTGAATCCTGGTGGGGTGAGGTGTTGATTATATGTAGAAGTCCTCGTGCTTTATTGGGCTAATGAAATATATTTGAATCCTCGTTTTTCGAAGCCGCATTTGGTAAAACGTTGCTCTGATCACCTAAGCGGCACGGTTGGTCCCCTATAGTGGTTCACGGCGCCATAAGCTCGTTGAACACGCTTTGTGTGAAATATAACAGAGTCTAGGACTACTTTTATTGTCCTGGTGGCCCAGAGGTAGCATTCCCCGGTCACAATTATAAGATCGGGGTTTCAAATCCTGGTGGGGTGAGGTGTTGATTATATGTAGAAGTCTGCTTGCTTTATTGGGCTAATGAAATATATTTGAATCCTCGTATTTCGAAGCCGCATTTGGTAAAACGTTGCTCTGATCACCTAAGCGGCACGGGTGGTCCCCATTAGAGGTTCACGGTGCCATAAGCCCGTTGAACAGGCTTTGTGTGAAATATAGCAGAGTCTAGGACTACTTTTATTGTCCTGGTGGCCCAGAGGTAGCGTTCCCCGGTCACAATTATAAAATCGTGGGTTCAAATCCTGGTGGGGTGAGGTGTTGATTATATGTAGAAGTCCGCGTGATTTAATGGTCAAATGAAATATATATGGATCCTCGGGTTGCGAAGCCACATTTGGTAAAACGTTGCTCTGATCACCTAAGCGGCATGGGTGGTCCCCATTAGAGGTTCACTGCGCCATAAGCTCGTTGAACAGGCTTTGTGTGAAATATAGCAGAGTCTAGGACTGCTTTTATTGTCCTGGTGGCCCAGAGGTAGCGTTCACCGGTCACAATTATAAGATCGTGGGTTCAAATCCTGGTGGGGTGAGGTGTTGATTAAATGTAGAAGTCCGCGTGCTTTATTGGTCTAATGAAATATATATGGATCCTTCTTGTTTCGAAGCCGCATTTGGTAAAATGTTGGTCTGATCACCTAAGCGGCACGGGTGGTCCCCATTAGAGGTTCACGGCGCCATAAACTCGTTGAACAGGCTTTGTGTGAAATATAGCAGAGTCTAGTACTGCTTTTATTGTCCTGGTGGCCCAGAGGTAGCGTCCCCCGGTCACAATTATAAGATTGTGGGCTCAAATCCTGGTGGGGTGAGGTGTTGATTATATGTAGAAGTCCGCGTGCTTTAATGGTCTAATGAAATATATATGGATCCTCGGGTTTCGAAGCCACATTTGGTAAAACGTTGCTCTGATCACCTAAGCGGCACGGGGTGTCCCCATTAGAGGTTCACGGCTCCATAAGCTCGTTGAACAGGCTTTGTGTGAAATATAGCAGAGTCTAGGATTGCTTTTATTGTCCTGGTGGCCCAGAGGTAGCGTTCCCCGGTCACAATTTTAAGATCGTGTGTTCAAATCCTGGTGGGGTGAGGTGTTGATTAAATGTAGAAGTCCGCGTGGTTTATTGGGCTAATGAAATATATATGGATCCTTCTTGTTTCGAAGCCGCATTTGGTAAAATGTTGGTCTGTTCACCTAAGCGGCACTCGTGGTCCCCATTTGAGGTTCACGGCGCCATAAGCTCGTTGAACAGGCTTTGTGTGAAATATAGCAGAGTCTAGGACTGCTTTTATTGTCCTGGTGGCCCAGAGGTAGCATTCCCCGGTCACAATTATAAGATCGTGGGTTCAAATCCTGGTGGGGTGAGGTGTTGACTATATGTAGAAGTCCGCGTGCTTTATTGGGCTAATGAAATATATATGGATCCGCGTGTTTCGAAGCCGCATTTGGTAAAACGTTGCTCTGATCACCTAAGCGGCACGGGTGGTCCCCATTAGAGGTTCACGGCGCCAAAAGCTCGTTGAACAGTCTTTGTGTGAAATATGGCAGAGTCTAGGACTGCTTTTAGTGTCCTGGTGGCCCAGAGGTAGCATTCCCCGGTCACAATTATATGATCGTGGGTTCAACTCCTGGTGGGGTGAGGTGTTGATTATATGTAGAAGTCCGCGTGCTTTATTGGGCTAATGAAATATATATGGATCCTCGTGTTTCGAAGCCGCATTTGGTAAAACGTTGCTCTGATCACCTAAGTGGCACGGGTGTTCCCCATTAGAGGTTCACGGCGCCATAAGCTCGTTGAACAGGCTTTGTGTGAAATATAGCAGAGTCTAGGACTGCTTTTATTGTCCTGGTGGCCCAGAGGTAGCGTTCCCCGGTGACAATTATAAGATCGTGGGTTCAAATCCTGGTGGGGTGAGGTGTTGATTATATGTTGAAGTCCGCGTGCTTTAATGGTCTAATGAAATATATATGGATCATCGGGTTTCGAAGCCACATTTGGTAAAACGTTGCTCTGATCACCTAAGCGGCACGGGGGGTCGCCATTAGAGGTTCACGGCGCCATAAGCTCGTTGAACAGGCTTTGTGTGAAATATACCAGAGACTAGGACTGCTTTTATTGTCCTGGTGGCCCAGAGGTAGCATTCCCCGGTCACAATTATAAGATCGTGGGTTCAAATCCTGGTGGGGTGAGGTGTTGATTATATGTAAAAGTCTGCTTGCTTTATTGGGCTAATGAAATATTTATGGATCCTCCTTGTTTCGAAGCCGCATTTGGTAAAACGTTCCTCTGATCACCTAAGCGGCACGGGTGGTCCCCATTAGAGGTTCACGGTGCCATAAGCTCGTTGAACAGGCTTTGTGTGAAATATAGCAGAGTCTAGGACTGCTTTTATTGTCCTGGTGGCCCAGAGGTAGCGTTCCCCGGTCACAATTATAAGATCGTGGGTTCAAATCCTGGTTGGGTGAGGTGTTGATTATATGTTGAAGTCCGCGTGCTTTAATGGTCTAATGAAATATATATGGATCCTCGGGTTTCGAAGCCACATTTGGTAAAACGTTGCTCTGATCACCTAAGCGGCACGGGGGTCCCCATTAGAGGTTCACGGCACCATAAGCTCATTGAACAGGCTTTGTGTGAAATATACCAGAGTCTAGGACTGCTTTTATTGTCCTGGTGGCCCAGAGGTAGCATTCCCCGGTCACAATTATAAGATCGTGGGTTCAAATCCTGGTGGGGTGAGGTGTTGATTATATGTAAAAGTCTGCTTGCTTTATTGGGCTAATGAAATATTTTTGGATCCTCCTTGTTTCGAAGCCGCATTTGGTAAAACGTTGCTCTGATCACCTAAGCGGCACAAGTGGTCCCCATTAGAGGTTCACGGTGCCATAAGCTCGTTGAACAGGCTTTGTGTGAAATATAGCAGAGTCTAGGACTGCTTTTATTGTCCTGGTGGCCCAGAGGTAGCGTTCCCCGGTCACAATTATAAGATCGTGGGTTCAAATCCTGGTGGGGTGAGAGGTGTTGATTATATGTTGAAGTCCGCGTGCTTTAATGGTCTAATGAAATATATATGGATCCTCGGTTTCGAAGCCACATTTGGTAAAACGTTGCTCTGATCACCTAAGCGGCACGGGTGGTCCCCATTAGAGGTTCACGGCGCCATAAGCTCGTTGAACAGGCTTTGTGTGAAATATAGCAGTCTAGGACTGCTTTTATTGTCCTGGTGGCCCAGAGGTAGCGTTCCCCGGTCACAATTATAAGATCGTGGGTTCAAATCCTGGTGGGGTGAGGTGTTGATTATATGTTGAAGTCCGCATGCTTTAATGGTCTAATGAAATATATATGGATCCTCGGGTTTCGAAGCCACATTTGGTAAAACGTTGCTCTGATCACCTAAGCGGCACGGGGGGTCGCCATTAGAGGTTCACGGCGCCATAAGCTCGTTGAACAGGCTTTATGTGAAATATACCAGAGTCTAGGACTGCTTTTATTGTCCTGGTGGCCCAGAGGTAGCATTCCCCGGTCACAATTATAAGATCGTGGGTTCAAATCCTGGTGGGGTGAGGTGTTGATTATATGTAAAAGTCTGCTTGCTTTATTGGGCTAATGAAATATTTATGGATCCTCCTTGTTTCGAAGCCGCATTTGGTAAAACGTTCCTCTGATCACCTAAGCGCCACGGGTGGTCCCCATTAGAGGTTCACGGTGCCATAAGCCCGTTGAACAGGCTTTGTGTGAAATATAGCAGAGTCTAGGACTACTTTTATTGTCCTGGTGGCCCAGAGGTAGCGCTCCTCGGTGACAATTATAAGATCGTGGGTTCAAATCCTGTTGGGTGAGGTGTTGATTATATGTTGAAGTCCGCGTGCTTTAATGGTCTAATGAAATATATATGGATCCTCGGGTTTCGAAGCCACATTTGGTAAAACGTTCCTCTGATCACCTAAGCGGCACGGGTGGTCCCCATTAGAGGTTCACGGTAAGCTCAGCGAAACAGGGCTGAAATATAGCAAAAGTTCAGGAATGTTAGTGTCCTGGTGGCCCAGAGGTAGCGTTCCCCGGTCACAATTATAAGATCGTGGGTTCAAATCCTGGTGGGGTGAGGTGTTGATTATATGTTGAAGTCCGCATGCTTTAATGGTCTAATGAAATATATATGGATCCTCGGGTTTCGAAGCCACATTTGGTAAAACGTTGCTCTGATCACCTGAGCGGCACGGGGGGTCGCCATTAGAGGTTCACGGCGCCATAAGCTCGTTGAACAGGCTTTATGTGAAATATACCAGAGTCTAGGACTGCTTTTATTGTCCTGGTGGCCCAGAGGTAGCATTCCCCGGTCACAATTATAAGATCGTGGGTTCAAATCCTGGTGGGGTGAGGTGTTGATTATATGTAAAAGTCTGCTTGCTTTATTGGGCTAATGAAATATTTATGGATCCTCCTTGTTTCGAAGCCGCATTTGGTAAAACGTTCCTCTGATCACCTAAGCGGCACGGGTGGTCCCCATTAGAGGTTCACGGTGCCATAAGCCTCGTTGAACAGGCTTTGTGTGAAATATAGCAGAGTCTAGGACTGCTTTTATTGTCCTGGTGGCCCAGAGGTAGCGTTCCCCGGTCACAATTATAAGATCGTGGGTTCAAATCCTGGTGGGGTGAGGTGTTGATTATATGTTGAAGTCCGCGTGCTTTAATGGTCTAATGAAATATATATGGATCCTCGGGTTTCGAAGCCACATTTGGTAAAACGTTGCTCTGATCACCTAAGCGGCAAGGGGGGTCCCCATTAGTGGTTCACGGCGCCATAAGCTCGTTGAACAGGCTTTGTGTGAAATATACCAGAGTCTAGGACTGCTTTTATTGTCCTGGCGTCCCAGAGGTAGCATTCCCCGGTCACAATTATAAGATCGTGGGTTCAAATCCTGGTGGGGTGAGGTGTTGATTATATGTAAAAGTCTGCTTGCTTTATTGGGCTAATGAAATATTTATGGATCCTCCTTGTGTCGAGGCCGCATTTGGTAAAACGTTCCTCTGATCACCTAAGCGGCACGGGTGGTCCCCATTAGAGGTTCACGGTGCCATAAGCCCGTTGAACAGGCTTTGTGTGAAATATAGCAGAGTCTAGGACTACTTTTATTGTCCTGGTGGCCCAGAGGTAGCGTTCCCCGGTCACAATTATAAGATCGTGGGTTCAAATCCTGGTGGGGTGAGGTGTTGATTATATGTTGAAGTCCGCGTGCTTTAATGGTCTAATGAAATATATATGGATCCTCGGGTTTCGAAGCCACATTTGGTAAAACGTTGCTCTGATCACCTAAGCGGCACGGGGGTCCCCATTAGAGGTTCACGGCACCATAAGCTCGTTGAACAGGCTTTGTGTGAAATATACCAGAGTCTAGGACTGCTTTTATTGTCCTGGTGGCCCAGAGGTAGCATTCCCCGGTCACAATTATAAGATCGTGGGTTCAAATCCTGGTGGGGTGAGGTGTTGATTATATGTAAAAGTCTGCTTGCTTTATTGGGCTAATGAAATATTTTTGGATCCTCCTTGTTTCGAAGCAGCATTTGGTAAAACGTTGCTCTGATCACCTAAGCGGCACGGGTGGTCCCCATTAGAGGTTCACGGTGCCATAAGCTCGTTGAACAGGCTTTGTGTGAAATATAGCAGAGTCTAGGACTGCTTTTATTGTCCTGGTGGCCCAGAGGTAGCGTTCACCGGTCACAATTATAAGATCGTGGGTTCAAATCCTGGTGGGGTGAGGTGTTGATTATATGTTGAAGTCCGCGTGATTTAATGGTCTAATGAAATATATATGGATCCTCGGGTTTCGAAGCCACATTTGGTAAAACGTTGCTCTGATCACCTAAGCGGCACGGGGGGTCCCCATTAGAGGTTCACGGCGCCATAAGCAAGTTGAACAGGCTTTGTGTGAAATATAGCAAAGTCTAGGAATGCTTTTAGTGTCCTGGTGGGCCAGAGGTAGCGTTCCCCGGTCACAATTAGAAGATCGTTGGTTCGAATCCTGGTGGGCGAGGTGTTGATTATGGCGAAGAAGTCCGCGTGTTTTATTGGGCTGGCTAATGAACATATAGGGATCCTCGGTTTCGGTCAAAAGACGGTAAAATGTTGGTCTAATCACCTAAGCAGCACGGGTGGTCCCCATTAGAGTTTCACGGCGCCATAAGCTCGTTGAACAGGCTATGTGTGAAATATAGCAGAGTCTAGGACTGCTTTTATTGTCCTGGTGGCCCAGAGGTAGCGTTCCCCGGTCACAATTATAAGATCGTGGGATCAAATCCTGGTGGGGTGAGGTGTTGATTAAATGTAGAAGTCCGCTTGCTTTATTGGTCTAATGAAATATATATGGATCCTTCGTGTTTCGAAGCCGCATTTGGTAAAATGTTCGTCTGATCACCTAAGCGGCACGGGTGGTCCCCATTAGAGGTTCACGGCGCCATAAACTCGTTGAACAGGCTTTGTGTGAAATATAGCAGAGTCTAGGACTGATTTATTGTCCTGGTGGCCCAGAGGTAGCGTTCCCCGGTCACAATTATAAGATTGTGGGTTCAAATCCTGGTGGGGTGAGGTGTTGATTATATGTAGAAGTCGGCATGCTTTAATGGTCTAATGAAATATATATGGATCCTTCTTGTTTCGAAGCCGCATTTGGTAAAATGTTCGTCTGATCACCTAAGCGGCACGGGTGGTCCCCATTAGAGGTTCACGGCGCCATAAACTCGTTGAACAGGCTTTGTGCGAAATATAGCAGAGTCTAGGACTGCTTTTATTGTCCTGGTGGCCCAGAGGTAGCATACCCCGGTCACAATTATAAGACTGTGGGTTTGAATCCTAGTGGGGTGAGGTGTTGATTATATGTAGAAGTCCGAGTGCTTTATTGGGCTAATGAAATATATTTGAATCCTCGTATTTCGAAGCCGCATTTGGTAAAACGTTGCTCTGATCACCTAAGCGGCACAGTTGGTCCCCTATAGTGGTTCACGGCGCCATAAGCTCGTTGAACACGCTTTGTGTGAAATATAACAGAGTCTAGGACTACTTTTATTGTCCTGGTGGCCCAGAGGTAGCATTCCCCGGTCACAATTATAAGATCGGGGTTTCAAATCCTGGTGGGGTGAGGTGTTGATTATATGTAGAAGTCTGCTTGCTTTATTGGGCTAATGAAATATATTTGAATCCTCGTATTTCGAAGCCGCATTTGGTAAAACGTTGCTCTGATCACCTAAGCGGCACGGGTGGTCCCCATTAGAGGTTCACGGTGCCATAAGCCCGTTGAACAGGCTTTGTGTGAAATATAGCAGAGTCTAGGACTGCTTTTATTGTCCTGGTGGCCCAGAGGTAGCGTCCCCCGGTCACAATTATAAGATTGTTGGTTCAAATCCTGGTGGGGTGAGGTGTTGATTATATGTAGAAGTCTGCGTGCTTTATTGGTCTAATGAAATATATATGGATCCTCGTGATTCGAAGCCGCATTTGGTAAAACGTTGCTCTGATCACCTAAGCGGCACGGGTGGTCCCCATTAGAGGTTCTCGGTGCCATAAGCCCGTTGAACAGGCTTTGTGTGAAATATAGCAGAGTCTAGGACTGCTTTTATTGTCCTGGTGGCCCAGAGGTAGCGTTCCCCGGTCACAATTATAAGATCGTGGGTTCAAATCCTGGTGGGGTGAGGTGTTGATTATATGTAGAAGTCCGCGTGATTTAATGGTCAAATGAAATATATATGGATCCTCGGGATTCGAAGCCACATTTGGTAAAACGTTGCTCTGATCACCTAAGCGGCACGGGGGGTCCCCATTAGATGTTCACGGCGCCATAAGCTCGTTGAACAGGCTTTGTGTGAAATATGGCAAACTCTAGGAATACTTTTAGTGTCCTGGTGGGCCAGAGGTAGCGTTCCCCGGTCACAATTAGAAGATCGTTGGTTCGAATCCTGGTGGGGTGAGGTGTTGATTATATGAAGAAGTCCGCGTGCTTTATTGGGCTAATGAAATATATATGGATCCTCGTGTTTCGAAGCCGCATTTGGTAAAACGTTGCTCTGATCACCTAAGCGGCATGGGTGGTCCCCATTAGAGGTTCACTGCGCCATAAGCTCGTTGAACAGGCTTTGTCTGAAATATAGCAGAGTCTACGACTGCTTTTATTGTCCTGGTGGCCCAGAGGTAGCGTTTTTCGGTCACAATTATAAGATCGTGGGTTCAAATACTGGTGGGGTGAGGTGTTGATTAAATGTAGAAGTCCGCGTGCTTTATTGGTCTAATGAAATATATATGGATCCTTCTTGTTTCGAAGCCGCATTTGGTAAAATGTTGTTCTGATCACCTAAGCGGCACGGGTGGTCCCCATTAGAGGTTCACGGCGCCATAAACTCGTTGAACAGGCTTTGTGTGAAATATAGCAGAGTCTAGGACTGCTTTTATTGTCCTGGTGGCCCAGAGGTAGCGTCCCCCGTTCACAATTATAAGATTGTGGGTTCAAATCCTGGTTGGGTGAGGTGTTGATTATATGTAGAAGTCCGCTTGCTTTAATGGTCTAATGAAATATATATGGATCCTCGGGTTTCGAAGCCACATTTGGTAAAACGTTGCTCTGATCACCTAAGCGGCACTGGTGGTCCCCATTAGAGGTTCACGGCGCCATAAGCCCGTTGAACAGGCTTTGTGTGAAATATAGCAGAGTCTAGGACTGCTATTATTGTCCTGGTGGCCCAGAGGTAGCATTCCCCGGTCACAATTATAAGATCGTGGGTTCAAATCCTGGTGGGGTGAGGTGTTGACTATATGTAGAAGTCCGCGTGCTTTATTGGGCTAATGAAATATATATGGATCCGCGTGTTTCGAAGCCGCATTTGGTAAAACGTTGCTCTGATCACCTAAACGGCACGGGTGGTCCCCATTAGAGGTTCACGGCGCCAAAAGCTCGTTGAACAGTCTTTGTGTGAAATATAGCAGAGTCTAGGATTGCTTTTAGTGTCCTGGTGACCCAGAGGTAGCATTCCCCGGTCACAATTAGAAGATCGTGGGTTCAACTCCTAGTGGGGTGAGGTGTTGATTATATGTAGAAGTCCGCGTGCTTTATTGGTCAAATGAAATATATATGGATCCTCGGGTTTCGAAGCCACATTTGGTAAAACGTTGCTCTGATCACCTAAGCGGCACGGGGGTCCCCATTAGAGGTTGACGGTGCCATAAGCTCGTTGAACAGGCTTTGTGTGAAATATAGCAGAGTCTAGTGAATGCTTTTAGTGTCCTGGTGGGCCAGAGGTAGCGTTCCCCGGTCACAATTAGAAGATCGTGGGTTCGAATCCTGTTGGGGTGAGGTCTTGATTATATGAAGAAGTCCGCGTGCTTTATTGGGCTAATGAAATATATATGGATCCTCGTAAGGTTTCGAAGTCAAAGATTTGGTAAAAACGTTTCTGATTACCTACGGCATGTGGGTGGTCCCCATTAGAGTGTTCACGGCCATAAGCCTGCTTGAACAGGCTTTGTGTGAAATATAGTAGAGTCTAGGACTGCTTTTATTGTCCTGGTGGCCCAGAGGCATACCCCGGCCACAAATTATAAGATCGTGGGTTTGAATCCTGGTAGGGTGAGGTGTTGATTATATGTAGAAGTCCGAGTGATTTATTGGGGTAATGAAATATATATAGGAGGGAACATCAGCTAAAACTAATGGCCCATCACTTTTTTGGTAGATTTTAGTATATATAAACAGAAAAAAATTTCAGTTTCAATATTTTGCAACCTTTTGCTAGGTAAATTTTAGCGTGAAATTTATCGAAAATCTAATGTACAGCTGCAATAGTGCATTACAATTAAATAGTGAACATTGCTTTCTGACTTCATTCTTTAACAACCCAACTAACAATATTTGTTTCTGTTTCAGATTCTTATGCATTTATAAGTTGATAATATTTGCGATGGCTGCTTGTGTCAGGACGAGGAACCAAAAATCCAGACATCTCAGTCACTATCTTGGGTCTGGGAGAGAGCTCCTGAAGCCGGAGTTGCCTTCATATTGAGAGATGCTTTGAGATACGGTGTGTTTTAATCTCGTGGGCAAATCAGTGAAAAGAACCAAAGAACTTACACAAACAAAGACATTGCCAGTGATATGACCACAAAGCTGTCTTGGCACAGTACACCTGGGCTAACGCTCAGTTCTGCTTCCAGTCATAACAAGTCAAAAGAAGATTAGTGAGAGATCAAGTAGCCAGTTGGGAAAAGGCAAGAGATATCTCTCTGGGGAGAGGAAAACTTGCAGTTAAGGACAGCTTTGCCAAGCAACTGGACCAGTTATTTGACATAATTACTTGCAAGTGCCCAATTGTTCTCTGTCCTGAGTTTAGATGCGATCGTGACTGTAAATCCGAGGCCCACATCTCCTGTATTTGCAAGCGTGAACTGAAGATTCCTGTGATCGAACTGGCATTTGTCAAAGCACAGAGAGAGAAGACTGGCAGTATAGGGGCTCTCATGATTTCTAGCCAAGATATTCCGGAGTCCAAGAGACAGGAGGCTGCCACAGAGAGACAGAAGAGGAGAAGAGTTGCCGAGGAAAAGAGACTTGAGAAGGCCCAGGGTGAGGTAAAAAAGGCCGAAGATTGGAGTCAAGCTGATTCAGAGTTTAGTGACTTCCCCATGGCTGATCGGAGTGCTGACCAGGAGAATGCTGACTTTGTCCCTAACCCAGAAAATAGTGATCCCAAACCTTCCAGACATAAGATTCGAAATAGGAAAGATATCCCGAGCATAGCTCTGGCCAGCATGTGACACCACACTGGTCTCAGAGAAACTGCAGAGATAGCAACAGCTGCCTGGATTGACGGTGGTTTGATAACACCTGATGATGTTCACCTGGTGATAGATCATAACAAAGTAAGGAGAGCTCAGGAGGAACTTGTCAGTAATCTAGAAGAGGAGTTTGATAAGGGGATAAGAGAAAATGGAATCAATTGTTTGTTTTTTGATGGGAGAAGGGATGACACTAAAGTGTTCATGAAAGTTGGAGATTCTGACAAGTTGTTCCCTGCCATGGTGAAGGAGGAACACTACTCCTGCTGCAGTGAACCAGGAGGGAAGCATTGCGGCATTTCTCACTCCAGAGAAAGATGACATCAGGAAACCAGTTGGAGAGAGTGGCAGATAACATTGTGAACTGCCTCAAAGAGAGAGGAACGGTGAGACCAGACCCTGCAGGCCATTGAGGACAGCACTAACACGAACACAGGGTAAGGGTGTATCATGCGGATAGAGCGGAAGATTGGGAGGAAGCTGGTCTGGATTGTTTGTGACCTCCACACCAACGAAAGCTGCTCAGACATCTGATCCAGGAGCTGATGGCAAGACTCTTTCAAACAACAGATGGCTCTGGTCCTCTTGGCAAGATGCTGGACTCTGCCACTGAGTTAGAAATAAATCCCAGCTTTGAAAAAATCACAGTTGGCCCTCCACTCGTTGAGCTTGCACATACTGTCATTGACGACCTGAGTACTGACCAGTACTATGGTTGCATGATTTGCAGTGCCATCAAAACTGGGGTCATGCCTGATAGACTTGCTTACCTGCAGATAGGTCCAGTCTCACATTCTAGGTGGCTCACAACGGCTCTCAGGTTCTGCAGAATTTGAGTCGCCCATCATAAACTGAAAGGGAACCAGCTTCACAACCTGAGACTTATTGTCCAACTCATCGTGGGTGTCTACTTGCCAAATTGGTTCAACACCAAGTTCAAGTCATCGTTCTCCGAAGGTCCGAGGCATGTTCTCTTCCAGCTTGAGCTCCGGAGGAGTCAGCCAAGGAAGGTTGTTCAGATTGTGGAGCAGACTGTGAGGAGAGCTTCCTGGTATGCTCATCCTGAGGCAGTTCTGCAGACAATGCTCTGCAGTAAGGATGAGGAGGAGAGAAGAGTGGCAGTCAAAAAGATCTTGGATATGAGACTTATGAGAGGATCTGGGCATGACGAATCAGTTGGTGACGATTCCTTCAGGGTCAGGAAGACTCCTGAAGTCAATCTAGGTGCCAAGACCCTCACTGATCTCATAGATCTGGATAACATCCAGGCTGGCAGTGAGCCCCCTCTTACCTGCAGCCTCACCAATGTTCAAGTCAGAGCTTTCCTGGACAACCCCATGCATGTCCCTGCCTGGCCCTCGCACACCCAGAGTATAGAGCGTTGTGTACAGCAAGTGAGCGAGGCCAGCAGTCACGTGTACAGCCAGGAGAGGAGGGAAGGCTACATCCGAGCTCAGGTGGTCAGCAGGGAGGTGATGAGTAGAAACAGAAGCAAGAAAGACATGTTCTCTATGGTGTGCAGCAACACCGGGTCGTAGTAGTAAAACCGGTTTTTGTATTTGATGATTTTGTTTTCTAAAGGAATATTAAATTTAATAAATGTGTCAAGATCATTCGTTTCACTATTCTGGATCATTTTCATCCTAATAAATTAACCTGATACATTTACTTTACTTTAAATAAGCTATTTAGTGGTGTTGGTAAAAGGGTGGGAATACTGAATTTTCATAAGATTTCAAGTTAAAATTTACATAGCAAAAAATGAAAACTTTTCAAATCTGAAGATATCACATGATTCTGCACATAGAACTACATCATTAATACCATGGGCCGATTTTTCAAACTCAAAAAAAAAAATTCGCCTCCGTATGACACACCCTAATACCCACACATGCGTAATCCTCACCCATCCCAACCCATCCCAACCCAGCCCAACCCAACCCTATCCTACCCTCAGCTTCACCACAGTGCACAAAGTCATTCTTGGTATCAGAGTGACGCATAAACACCCTGTATTGCCTAAGACACATTTGAATCGGATGGTTCGTTGACGGTTTTATTTCTTCGGTATAAACCAGTGAAGCAATTAGTTCGTGGGAACAGCGAGTCAAAATACTTCACATCAGCTTCGTTTACGACCTCCAGCTGATATTTACTTCTGTTGTCTATATCAATCACATTTTATAATGAAAACAAAAATATGGTTAGTTACTTAAAAATGAAAAAATCATCATACTTAGATACTTAAGAGTGAGGAAAAAGATACTTAAGATACTTAAAAATAAAAACACTCTTTGATACTTAAATTAGGACAAAATAAACGGACATAAAGATTTAACTATGAGCGGTGGATATTACGACATGTACCGGCTATCAATACAGAAGCGCTATTTAGCCGTGAAGTTCTCTCAGAAACCCAACAAGACAATATGTGGTCACATAAAAATTTCAGGTTAATTTTTAACACCATCCGTCATTTTAAACCTTGGCACTTGTAGATTAAGAAAATAAATGGTGGTATTTTTTCTGATGGGATAAAGGTCGTATTTGTCCAGAGAAGTAAGAGAGGAAAAAATCACTTGGGAGGCATGACGCACAGAGTGTCTAAGGTGATAAAAGATCATATACTACCATTTGGGTTTTCAAATTAAGTTCATTACATAAAATATCAAACTCATAAACATTACAAAAGAACAGAACACCGTGAGCTCTCTACAGCTATTGTCAGCCGTCAATATGCTGATGTACAGAAGCTACACAATGTTATTGGTGACTGTAATCCCAGGAAAATGATGCTCTTATAAACTTGGTAACTGGAGCTGTAATGCCAGAAAATGCCAAATATGACAATCTATGTGCATATGAAGTTGGAAGACAAAATTATGAAAATTTTGTCAAGGAACGTATTGTTGGTCCATTGAGCATCTGGGAAAAGCTGTCCAAGGTTAATCTACTGTCGTGGAAAGCAGCAAATGAGACTTCAACCATCAAATTGTTATCACAAGTTATAGAACTTAAGCAGGACATACAGTATATGCATCACAGAAGGGCAGCACTGTACATATCAAGTCACCAGACACTGATGTGTTTGGTATATTAAAGCAGCCTCAACTTGGAGAAAATACAAGTATGAAAACAGGAACTGGTGAGCGACGACACATTGGGCAGAGAGCCTTACAGGTTTCCATGCCTTCACAGGATCTGACTGCATTGGAAAATTTGTTGGCAAAGGAAAGAAAGCATGTTGGAGCACTTTGATGAAATCTAACACAAAAGTCCTAGATGCATTCAAGATGTTGAGTAGACCAAATGCCCTCCAGCAGACATGTATATTGGTCTAGAGGAATTTGTATTTAAGCTCTACTGTCCACGAATGACTCACTAAACTGTCAAAACTTAGATGGCATCTCTTCAAGAAAACGCAGGCAGAAGCTGGAGAACTACCAGCGACTGCAGCAACTCTAAAGTATCATATATTGAGAGGAAGGTATCAAGCTCTTCTGTGGTCTTGTGATGCAGACAGTGAAATGATTTCACAATTAGAGCATGGCTGGAAGTTTGACAATGACTGTTTCATACAAGTAATATCAGACCAACCACCAGCTCCAGAAGCAATCACAGAACTTGTTAAATGTGGATGTGGCGTCAGGAAATGTGGATCATTGTCATGTTCATACAGAAAGAATCAGAAAGAATAGCAAGACATGCACCGAGATGTGTAACTGTCAAGCAGATGATGAGAAATGCCTAAACAAAGTGAAGGAATCTGTTGTACACAGAAGACTCTGATGACGAGGAATGAAGCAATGTCGTAAATAATAACTTGTGACTTGTATACACATGATGTATAACACTACAAACTTTAAATAAATATAAAACGGTGGTTCTAAGCTTTTCAGATAATGGTAATATGTATATGTTTAATTTCCAGTATTTGTCTTTAGCAAATAATTTTACCTACTGCAATCTCTTCTTTGCTAAAGACAGGATGGCATATATGAGCAGCCATGTTTGTAACACACTTAAGATATTATAACAGCATTCATAATATATAATGTTAAATTGTAATCATATAATACTACATGTTCATAGGTTATTAGTCATGTTTTAAGTTCCTTAGGACTTAATGGTAATACGTCTGTGGTTCATTACGCCGGTCTTTGATAAAACTTCTTTAGTGGCATAAAACTTATAATAAACCGTTCAGAAAAAATGACACCACAGTTCCATAATATAGTTTATAAGGATTATTATGATGTATGGTGTCAAAAATTAACATGAAATTTTTACGGGATTACTTAAGCTCCTACACTAAAACCTGCCGACCTAACCTAACCTTTTTTATCCACCTCTACCTACTTACCTAACCTGACATAATCTAACCTAACCTGACATAATCTGACCTAACCTGACATAATCTAACCTAACCTGATATAATCTTACCTAACCTGACATAATCTAACCTAACCTCCCCGTCTGGCATAAGCTAACCTAACCAAACCTAACTTTCCCACCTACCAACCGTAACCTATCTACTTATTACCTACCTAACCTAACTTATCCCAACCTGACGTAATCTAACCTAACCTATTGAAACTTAACTTAACCACCTACCTCATCGAACACCACTTTGTAATCTCTTTGCGCTACCGCTCACAGGATGAGTATGGGGGGCACAATAAACTAGCCTCTAAGTGGCAAAATTAACAAAACAAAACTAACCTAACCTAACCCAACCTAACTTAACCTAACCTGATCTGATCTATCCAACTTAAACATCTTAGAATATATAATAAAGCCGCTAGGTTAATTTAGACTGAATATTGTTGATTCATATTTTGTTTTGACAGAAATTCCCGGCAAAATAACGTATCTATATTGAGAACCACCGCCATGTTGGTTCCACGTTAACAAGACACGGATACACTACAGAATAACCCGCGTTCGTTTAACCTCAATTACTACAGTTTACTTTATAATCTTACATCACAATCTTCACTATATCTCACTTCACAATCTTCACTACATCTCACTTTACAATCTTCACCACATCTCACTTCACAATCTTCACTATATCTCACTTCACAATCTTCACTACATCTCACTTCACAATCTTCACCACATCTCACTTCACAATCTTCACTACATCTCACTTCAAAATCTTCACTACATCTCACTACACAATCTTCACTACATCTCACTTCACAATCTTCATTACATCTCACTTCACAATCTTCACTACATCTCACTTCACAATCTTCACCACATCTCACTTCACAATCTTCACTACATCTCACTTCACAATCATCACTACATCTCACTTCACAATCTTCACTACATCTCACTCCACAATCTTCACTACATCTCACTTCACAATCTTTACCACATCTCACTTCACAATCTTCACTACATCTCATTTCACAATCTTCACTACATCTCACTTCACAATCTTCACTACATCTCACTTCACAATCTTCACTACATCTCACTTCACAATCTTCACTACATCTCACTTCACAATCCTCACTACATCTCACTTCACAATCTTCACTACATCTCACTTCGCAATCTTCACCACATCTCACTTCTCAATCTTCACTATATCTCACTTCACAATCTTCACCACATCTCACTTCACAATCTTCACTACATCTCACTTCAAAATCTTTACTACATATCACTTCACAATCTTCACTACATCTTACTTCACAATCTTCACCACATCTCACTTCACAATTTTCACTACATCTCTCTTCACTACATCTCACTTCACAATCTTCACTACATCTCACTTCACAATCTTCAATACATCTCACTTCACAATCTTCACTATATCTCACTTCACAATCTTCACTACATCTCACTTCATAATCTTCACTACATCTTATTTCACAATCTTCACTACATCTCACTTCACAATCCTCACTATATCTCACTTCACAATCTTCACTACATCTCACTTCATAATCTTCACTACATCTTATTTCACAATCTTCACTACATCTCACTTCACAATCTTCACTACATCTCACTTCACAATCTTCACTATATCTCACTTCACAATCTTCACTCCATCTCACTTCATAATCTTCACTACATCTTACTTCACAATCTTCACTACATCTCACTTCACAATCTTCACTACATCTCACTTCACAATCTTCACTAACACCATCCTTCATGACTACATATAACAACATCCATCATCACTACATATAACACCATCCTTCATCATCACTATATATAACACTATCCATCATCACTACATATAACACTATCCATCATCACTACATATAACACGATCCATCATCACTACATATAACACCATCCACCATCACTACATATAACACCATCCACCATCACTACATATAGAACCATCCATCACGACATATAACACCATCCAACATCACTACATATAACACCACCCATCATCACTACATATAACATCATCCATCATCACTACATATAACTCCATCCATCATCACTACATATGACACCATCCAGCATCACTACATATAACACCACCCATCATCACTACATATAACATCATGCATCATCACTACATATAACACCATCCATCATCACTACATATAAAACCAACCTATCATCACTACATATAATATCATCTATCATCACTACATATAACACCATCCAACATCACTACATATAACACCACCCATCATCACTACATATAACATCATCCATCATTACTACATATAACTCTATCCATCATCACTACATATAACACCATCCAGCATCACTACATATAACACCAACCATCATCACTACATATAACATCATGCATCATCACTACATATAACACCATCCATCATCACTACATGTAAAACCATCCATCATCACTACATATAGAACCATCCTATCATCACAACATATAATGTCATTCATCATCACTACATATAACACCATCTATCATCACTACATATATTACCCTCCTATCAACACTACATATAACACCATCCATCATCACTACATATAACGCCATCCTTCATCACTACATATAACACCATCCATCATCACTACATATTATAACACCATCCATCATCTCTACAACACCATCCCTCATCACTATAGTGATAAACAGCGCTTCATTTTGTTGTCAATTTCTTTAAATTCCAACCTTATTAAACCGTAATTCTTTCTGTATGGTCAAATTTTGATTTGACCTCAGTGAGAGAGCTTTTAGTGTCAGTACATCACAATGGTGTTCCGACGCACTGTATCGAAGGTGTCTGAGGTGGAGGTGAAGGCTTGCAAGGATTTCGTTGTAGACTTCGACACCAGCTTTGTGGTGGTTGCAACAAACATCTACCCTGGTGTGGCCCCTAAGCAGATTCGACCATTGTTTGAGGAATATGGACAGATCGACCTATTTGTGATGCCCGCAAAAGACAACAAAAATGAACACTATGGCTTCGCATACATCCGATACTTTGACGAAGCCTCCTGTGATAAGGCTGTTGGACGATTGGATGGTGACAGCATTGGCCGCAGCCGAAAATCAACTAACAAGCTGGAAGTTAACTACTACAGTGCCCATGGTACCTTGAACAACCTTGACCGCCAAGCTGCTGAGTTCATTGTTCTATCCAATGTTGCCGACCAACAACCCGCCTCTATCCTTAAGAAGACCAACGTACGCACTACCGTTGCCAAGTCCGTTACCTTCAATTATGACAATTTGGGCGACATCAGGGAGCGCGAAACTTCCACAGCTACTTACACTCTGTCTGTACCTCCCAACCAATGAATCTAACTCAACTGCTGCCATCGAATAAGAAAATGTCACCAATAGTTGTACCTCTGGGAACCTGGAGGGAGGCACCAACCCCTGATGAAGGCTCAGTAATATCTACCATGTTATTTAAACACTTATAACACATATAACATCATCCATCATCACTACATATAACACCATCCATCATCACTACATATAACACCATCTATCATCACTACATATAACATCATCCATCATCACTACAGATCGGTAGAGTAGTTTTCGAGATTCTCGTGCGGACACACAAGCAAACACACACACACACACATAAACAGACATACTTCTTTGTTTTATATCGATAGAAGATAGATCATAACTACATATAACACCACCCATCATCACTACATATAACATCATCCATCATCACTAAATATAACACCACCCATCATCACTACATATAACATCATCCATCATCACTACATATAACATCATCCATCATCACTACATATAACACCATCCATCATCACTACATATAACATCATCCATCATCACTACATATAACACCATCCATCATCACTACATATAACATCATCCATCATCATTACATATAACACCATCCATCATCACTACATATAACATCATCCATCATCACTACATATAACACTATCCATCATCACTACATATAACACCATCCATCATCACTACAGATCGGTATAGTAGTTTCCGAGATTCTCGTGCGGACACACAAACAAAAATACATACTTCTTTGTTTTATATATATATAGATACAAGAAACAAAAATCTTTAATTATTTATTAATTGTAAGTTTTAAGGTTTTCCTGGAACCATTGGCAGGAAATAAGGACACTTGAACCTTGAAAACTTACTGTCGTCATAATTATTTATAATAAACCTGTCGATGTTTATTTCCGGGTTAAAGTAAAAGCAAGGTTTTGTCTGGACTATTATCATATAGACAGTTGCTGGTTGACGATACTGAAGGCCTATACAGGTGTGTGGTGCTTGTGCTTGGTGATGCTTCGTTTATGAGAGATAATCCCAGGAGTGAACTTTGTTCTGAAAGGACAAACAAAAAAGTCATTAGTTATCGTTGTCTCGGAAGTGTTTATATGTCGGTCACTCTTGTGTTGTCGATGTGTCCACCCCACAGAGTTATTGCGTGAAGTGACACATTAGACTTCAATTAAAGATCCTCTCCATATGGAAGCTGTTCACACCTCTTGACAGTATTTGGTCTGACATTTAGTTATAAAGGTCGTTTTTTGTCTAGTTCATCTTCCTATGAAAATTAACAATTCATATCACGTTTTAGAGTTGTATGTTCTTCAAGCTAATTAACACAGTACAGGTAACACCAGAGTCAGGCAGGTACAGTGTTAAGCGTCGTGGTCTACTGCTGTCTTACTGAGTAACGATGATGAAGTAAAGTGGGAAATGACTTTGCCATGAGAGAGGAGAGGAAAGAGAGAAGGAAAGAATAGAAACGGGAAGTAAAGTAGTAGGGAGTAATAGCAGGTGGGCTGTCCACCTAGCTGAGTCGAGGTGATTGGTTGGGGTGGTGGCCATACACAGCACGCTCTTGCTCGCTCAAGGGAGGCTGGGGTGGGGGGAGCTAAGCTAGTTAGGCATTCAGTACTGTATTGTGTGTTAATTTATGTAAGTTAAATGGTGGTTTTATTTTTTCATGTATTGTATAAAGTGAGTCTCTTTTTTATATAATAACTCACCTGAAGTGTCGCCCCAGGAAAAGGTAACAGAGACCTTAATGACACAGGTAGATTGTCACTCCCCTCGCCGCCCAGCGTATCCCACCTGAAGATTAACCATCCCGGCGATACCTGGGGGTGGGGGGGTGGGGCTTAAGTATAATATATACTCTTATATAATAATGTTGATGCTGTAATACACTGGCAGTCATAGTACAGTACATGTGTTGCCTTTATTGAGTCGAGTTTTGTATTTTTAGAAAAAGAGAGAGAAATCTGAGCAACATAATATGGAGAGAGAGAGAGAGAGAGAGAGAGAGAGACAGAGTGTGTGTATTACATTGCCACACCTGATTCCTTCCTGGTGTATATTTTTACCACCTCTGGTACAACTGTGTCTCTTGCCGATCTATTTTGCACTGTCGCTTCCTGCCTTTCATCTTCCACCTTTCATCTTCTCCTTCATCTTCTTCTCCCCATCGTCTTTCTCCTCCATCTTACCCCTTCATCTTCCCTCCCTTCTTCCTCCCTTCCATCTCCCCCATTCATTTCTCCCCCCTTCATCTTCCTTTCCCCTTTATTTTACCCCTCCATCTTCCCTCCTTTTACCTTCCTCCTTCGGTGGTCTTTTTTCTTTTCCACCAATCTCCTTACCTTCCACTGCTGTCTTAGTCCATTACTGTTTTAAGAAATTTAGTTTTTTCAAGGATTTCGATATTTCATTCATTTACAATTCTTTTTTGTTTTAATTTCATTTTCTCGCTCCTGATTCAAGTGATTCAAGAGATGCAAATAATTTGAAATATCCAGCCCTTATAATGTCTTTAGTGCCTCTTAAACTTGGGTAAATATTATTCCATTAAGTTTATAAACAAATACACGACTCAGACACGTTGGTATTATAATCACAAAGCAAAGATATCAAGAAGTTGTGACGCTTCATCTGTACAACCAGTTGAGAATAAACTTTCCTTCTCTAACCGTTACAAGAAATGAGGGAGAGTTTCTCGCCAGGGGGCGCAGCGCTGTGAGAGAAGAATTAAATAAGCCTGATTAGCTAAGAAGACGACCAGGGGTAAGAAATGGTCCGTCTTGAGGATGTGGTTCAGGAGGTGAGGTGAAGATATAAACATCGAAGACGTCATAAAACACAGAGATGATACTATTTCTAACCTTCCCAAGTCTCTGGTGGGTGGCAGGTGATCACCAACATGAAATACACCAACATGAAATACACCAACATGAAATACACCAACATGAAATGCGCCAAAATGAAATAGAAGATGCCAAGTGAGGTTGATTATGACTCAGATAGTAACCATAGCAGGACCTAAAAACAGCCAAGACTGTTCTAAAATGAGAACTTAAATTATAATTTCTGCCCAAGAGTGCGAGTGAGTGAACTTTAATTTCCATTATAGTACAGTATAAAACTTTAATGAGTTTATCTTCAACGTGATCTTAAATTTTAGTGGGTGAATTTTTTCATTGGATAATTAAGTCTTTGAGAATAACATTTTAAGGCGGCCATTTAGTGTCATCATGCTGTAAGATGTAGATACGCTCTAAAAAGTATGTTTACGATTTTGTGTTAGACGATATGACACAACAGACAAAGGATTTTGACGACCCTACCGAGACAACAGGAGTCACAGTGTTCATTTTGAAATTCATCGGTCTCCTCCATAAAGGCACTTTAGGAGTGTTTGTTTACAACTCCTAGTGGTTAATGTGATGCAGCAGTGTACAGCTCATAGTCCATAAGGTGTTTCTTAGGCCAGACCCTTGAGAGTACAGCGGTTGGTTACACTACTCACCTGCCTTACACTCTCCCTGATGCTTTTGTTAGATGTTGAAACAGGAACTGTGGATCAACCTGTACAGCTTCTCCTTTTACTTTCACACAAACAATAGATTTAACATGTTGCCTAAGTACTTTGATGAAACAATAAGCACAAATGTGTTATAGTCATGATCCGCCATATGTGATTATATTGCCAGTTGATGTGGGCCCGACCTTGTTTTGACACACTGACTGGCCTCGTGTTAATTTATTCTCACTTAACATACTTTTTTCGTACCTGAACTCCTCGACCGAACGCTCTTAAAGTTTGTAGAGAAGTTGAAACGGGTCTTATTGATATTCGTGTAGGCAGACTGATAGAGGTCCCAGCAATAAGAGAGTACAGCCGGGTCCTGCTGGAGACACCGAACACATTTCAGTTATTACATCTGGAAATACACGATCACTCACCAAAGAAAACGAAGACAATTTTACCAACTAATATGGTCGAGTTCTGTAGATATGGGCCACAGCTCACGTACGGTCGCTATCTGATCTTCTCGACCAGTGTAACAAGAAAGATCTTTACAAACACTATAATATGTAGTCAACGTGCAGTGACTTAGTAATAACTTATTGCTCCTTTGATTCAAGTGTTCGACAACAAGCCGAATATGTTCCCTCTGTTCCTTTGACTATCTTGTGTGTACGATCTTGTGGACTGGGGCGTGATCACGATCAATGGTTGTCCCACTCACTCACTCACTAGGTTTCCTGCCATCTCTTACCCATGAAATTAGATTAATTCTGCCCTGTCGTATCCTCTTTACCTATCCTATCCCCCCTTGTCTCTATTAA
>NW_024736533.1:0-12021 GCF_018991925.1 Homarus americanus
GGTATAGCATAACAAAACTGTGAGGTTCTCAAAAAAAATAATTATTATAACAATAGTAAAACAAATTATACTGCGCCTATGATACGTAATTGTCTAGCGCCTACGATAATGTTAATTTTGCACTGATAACATACTCTACAGAGATGTATTTACAAGTGAGTAATATGTAGCAGTAAAGAGCGACCTTGCTGTATCTCACTTATGCAGCTAAACAAGGAGAGGTCATTAAGTTTGAAAAATTTTCCTGCCTGAAAGACGTTTTATCGGACACAACAAAAAAGTTGCCGAGGAACTGTACCGGTGGGTGTGTGTTATTTGTTGTTTTACAGAGGTGACTGTCTATTTTATACACACCGATATATATGGTAGTAAGTTACGCGACGTCTACGATTTTGGTTAAGAAATATACTATTTACCCTTTTACAAATAGATTGAAGATAACTTCCCCCTTCATGTTCGCGCGAATAGAGCTTTTAAGCCGCACTTACCGAGAGTAATGATCACATTAATGCAGAGTATTACAGGTGCAAGAGTTCACGCGTTTCCACAGTTGCCAAGATACAAATTTCCTAAAAGAATCAGTCTTCTTACGATCTACTTCCTATGGCCTTCTCGTTCTATCTTTTTCACAGCTTTATAAGTAAATGACACTACCGAGTATAATTTATGCGAAATAATGATAATGTACAATTATCATATTTCTCTAATTATTCTGACTAAAGTGCAAGTAGACCCATAAGGATGACGACCTGCTCAGGGAAGTGAAGATAAACAGGACACAAGTATTAAGCTGACAGTGAGGAGGTTCAGCCATCAATACCCAACACCATCTCTCGCCCCACCACAACCACACAATTCTCATTAAGAGTCAAGCCTGTACTGTACCTGATACATTTCCCTCCTCACATTTCATACATTGTATAGACTTGATCATAAGCTCTCTCTCTCTCTCTCTCTCTCTCTCTCTCTCTCTCTCTCTCACCAATACATAGTTCTCCATTGGTCATAAAATTCAGTCCTGCTCCTCCAGATATACAGCGGTTCCTCCTCCCAACTAACACCTCGTCCTCCTTCCCCTAATGACATCACGTCACTCTAACTCACGAGAAATACCACCACCTTTCTCCCTTATCAGTTAAACTTCATTAATTCCTTACAGATCTCCCAGGCTCTCTCATCTCGGTGCAGACAACACATTTTCAGTCCCTTACGACTTCTACAAACTAACTACACCTTTACAAACCTCGTAATTTAGCTGCAAGGAACAATTTATTCCACAATATCTTAAGGTTATGAAGACTGTCCACATTTTGAGACGTTCGTTTGCAACATAAACATCTCTTTTCAATGGCTTTGGCTGATCTGAGTGTGTGTAGAAATTAGTGAGAAAACAATGAAAATATACTTATTTGTGAAAGCATCTCTCAACAACAGGTAATCGTTGGTGCCAAGAATCTACAACAACATGCGGAATAATTGTGTACATCAGCCACCTTCAGACTCGAACTTGACAATAGCACCACCAGGAGGAATATTCACACCAAATAAATACATCTTAAATTATATTATATTATTCCTCTAAAACACACAATTACACATGGAAACCAGACAGACAGACTTGACTGCTTTATCACACCCACATACGATAACCTCTACCCTATTTAAACAAGCTTTTTTTTTTTACAGTACAATCAACAATACACGAGACAGCTTGTACGGTGTGTGTGATGCGTCCCATCACATACACCATACAGAACACACTTGCACTTTCTGACGACAGTAACAACAACTCAATATTTCACTGACGTTGTTGAGTTTCCAATGATGTTTGTGTTTCTGTAGTGGCAGGATGGGAGGCTGCAGTGGCAGGATGGATGTTTGTAGTAGCAGGATGGATGTCTGTAGTGGCAGGATGGATGTCTGTAGTGGTAGTGTGGATGTCTGTAGTGGCAGGATGGATGATTGTAGTGGCAGTGTGGATGTCTGTAGTGGCAGGATGGATGTCTGTAGTGGCATTGTGGATGCCTGTAGTGGCAGGATGGATGTCTGTAGTGGTAGTGTGGATGTCTGTAGTGGCAGGATTGATGTTTGTAGTGGCAGTGTGGATGTCTGTAGTGGTAGTGTGTGGATGTGTCTGTGGTGGCAGGATGGATGTCTGTGGTAGTGTGGATGTCTGTAGTGTGGCAGGTGGATGTTTGTAGTGGTGGTGTGGATGTCTGTAGTGGTAGTGTGGATGTCTGTGGTGTGCAGTGTGGATGTCTGTAGTGGTAGTGTGGATGTCTGTAGTGGTAGTGTGGATGTCTGTAGTGGCAGGATGGATGTCTGTAGTGGTGGTGTGGATGTCTGTAGTGGTAGTGTGGATGTCTGTAGTGGTAGTATGGATGTCTGTAGTGGTAGTGTGGATGTCTGTAGTCGTAGTGTGGATGTCTGTAGTGGCAGTGTGGATGTCTGTAGTGGTAGTGTGGATGTCTGTAGTGGTAGTGTGGATGTCTGTAGTGGCAGGGTGGATGTCTGTAGTGGTAGTGTGGATGTCTGTAGTGGTAGAGTGGATGTCTGTAGTGGCAGTGTGGATGTCTGTAGTGGCAGTGTGGATATCTGTAGTGGCAGGATGGATGTCTGTAGTGGTGGTGTGGATGTCTGTAGTGGTGGTGTGGATGTCTGTAGTGGTAGTGTGGATGTCTGTAGTGGTAGTGTGGATGTCTGTAGTGGTAGTGTGGATGTCTGTAGTGGTAGTGTGGATGTCTGTAGTGGTAGTGTGGATGTCTGTAGTGGTCGTGTGGATGTCTGTAGTGGTAGTGTGGATGTCTGTAGTGGCAGGATGGATGTCTGTAGTGGCAGGATGGATGTCTGTAGTGGTAGAGTGGATGTCTGTAGTGGTAGTGTGGATGTCTGTAGTGGTAGTGTGGATGTCTGTAGTGGTAGTGTGGATGTCTGTAGTGGTAGTGTGGATGTCTGTAGTGGCAAGATGGGCATCTATAGTATGTTTGTCAGTCTGATGTGTCGACACCCCTGACTTTAACATATACCATAATGTATACACGGGACTGACTGGAAAAATACACATCGAAGATAAACCCGGCAACAGCTATAATTTATGTCAGGTAATTCTTTAGTAGTAGTCTAGTAACACTAACTAAGACGAAGAGGTATAAAGACAACCTCCTCCTCCAACAACAATAATAATAATAATAATGCAATCTAACACTGTTTTACAATTCAGATAATACGTGAAAAAGGTCAAAGAACAAATTGAATCAAAATCAGAGAGTAGCAAAACAAATATCTAAAGACGTAACTACACTCCTCCAGTGCGACACAATTAATGAACCATTATATTAAAAAAAATATACAATAATAAACATGTACTGTAAATGAACCGATAAATATATGAGAGAGAGAGAGAGAGAGAGAGAGAGAGAGAGAGAGAGAGAGAGAGTCCGTAAATCAAATTCCAGGGGGCAGGATCTCCAATGGTCCGGCCCTAATGGAAACAGAGCTTCCACAGACTACTTTTCAACAAGACTGTGGCTGGAATCTTTCCAGCAGGAGTCGTATAGTCTCCCCTCGCCACCAGGACACATGAATGACACGATGAATAGAGAAACAAATTCTCTTGTTATACACAGGAGTACACAAACATGCATACACACACACAAACGCACACAAAACACAAACTCGCACTGGTAAAAACAGAGCGAACGCAATTAAATGTATTCACAAATCGGGAAAACGTGCGCACAGAAAGTAACTCAAACATATATACACACATTCTTTTATATGTGAAGAGGAAACCCGCTTTGTTTTGTTTTGCTTTTTCTTTCAACGCAGAATTCGTCGACAATTGAGAAACGAGTCAAGTTTCTACATGGTGTCAAGAAAGTTATTCAGAATGATTTAAAAATGTCACATTTCTTATGTTAATATATCTTTGTTTAATGTTAAATATTTTGAGGCTTCTTATTAAGCTTTGGAAACAATAAATTACCTCGTATTATTTCTATTATTGTAATTATTATTAATATTATTATTATTATTATTATCATATTTCTAGTTAATGTTAGTTTTTACAATATTATTATGCTTTATACTTGATGTTGACTTTATTACTATTGTCATTTACATTGACTTTCATGACAAGCGTTCTCAAGAAAAATAATTAGTTTCACAAGTTCACTATTTCATTCGCGCTCTGCAGTACTCAGGGTGCGACCGACTCAATCAGGCATGCACAATACACATATTCCAGGTACTTTTTTCTTAAGATGATGAACAGTAATAACAACCCTCCCTAGCCCACGGTGTTCTTGGTGTATAATCTTTCTTTATTATATATTTCCGTGCAGATAACTTACTATAGTTGTCACCCGGTAATAAAAAATGAGCCCATCGATGGGGTTCATGAAATAGAAAAATTCCATTAGACTTTTATTTAATACTGAATGAAATGGCTAATAATTCAAAGTTCTGTAACTGCAACAGCGTCCATAGACCGAACAAAAATATCTCATATATTTTAAAACACGAAACTAAATAGATTGATAATTGTAAATAATAATTAAAAACAGCGTATAATAATAATAATAATAATAATAATAATAATAATAATAATAATAATAATAATAATAATAATAATAATAATAACAATAATAATAATTAATAATAATAATAACAATAATATCACTACTATTAATAATAATATTAAGAACAGGTATCTGTGACGTTCCCTGGGAGATATATAGTAGACAAATCACCTGAGGCACCTCCACCCCCCAAACCCCTGCGGATACTCAGACCGCCACATCAGTAACGGAGTAGCAGGGGAAACAAAGCCTGACGCATGTACCTATGGATCCCTTTGAAGCCGATAGCTGCATACAACACCTCACAGAGAGAGACAGCCGCCCGCCCACTTCCGTTCAGGTTTCTACGATGTAACACTGGATCTGTGTATCACTGTAGTACACTATTGCCATTAGCTTACTGATCACTATAGCCAATACTAGCGATCACATTAGGTATTGGCACCTTAACTGGGTCCCAACTCCTCCCACAGCCTGATGACTACTGTAATTTACACTTCTTGCGTAAAATCAATTTGTTTTTACGTTGCAAATAAATGACCTTTACTACAATGGCGCTATTAATAGTACTGGGGGAGTTACAATCTGTCCCAAAATGGTATTTGTGTGTGGATGTGTGGGGGGGCTTCACAGCTGCACATCATAGGTGTACTCATTGAAATTCATACACACGCTACTGTTTTCTCTCGTTCAATGATGTGGTTTTTTGTGTTTATTGAGAACGACACCACCAACAGTGCCTCCGCGTATCACTGTACTATTTCTGGTGGTCATATTAATGGGTGAGGTCCTCTCCTTCTGGTGGTCACATTAATAGGTACCTCTCCTTCTGGTGGTCACATTAATAGGTACCTCTCCTTCTGGTGGTCACATTAATAGGTACCTCTCCTTCTGGTGGTCACATTAATAGGTACCTCTTCTTCTGGTGGTCACATTAATAGGTACCTCTTCTTCTGGTGGTCACATTAATGGGTACGTCTCTTTCTGGTGGTCACATTAATGGGTACGTCTCTTTCTGGTGGTCACATTAATGGGTACACTCTTCTTCTGAGTGGTCACATTAATGGGTACCTCTCCTTCTGGTGGTCAAGTGTAATAGGTACTTCTCTTTCTGGTGGTCACATTAATGGGTACTTTCTTCTGGTGGTCACATTAATGGTTACCTCTCTTCTGGTGGTCACATTAATAAGGTACCCTTCTTCTGGTGGTCACATTAATAAATTACCTCTTCTTCTGGTGTGGTCACGTGTAGGTACCTCTTCTTCTGGTGGTCCACATTAATAGGTACCTCTTCTTCCTGGTGGTCATTAATAGGTACCTCTTCTTCTGGTGGTCACATTAATAGGTACCCTCTCTTCTTCTAGTTAGTCACATTAATAAGGTCCTCTCCTTCTGGTGGTCACATTAATAGGTACCCCTTCTTCTGGTGGTCACATTAATAGGTACCCCTTCTTCTGGTGGTCACATTAATAGGTACCTCTTCTTCTGGTGGTCACATTAATAGGTACCTCTTCTTCTGGTGGTCACATTAATGGGTACGTCTCTTTCTGGTGGTCACATTAATGGGTACGTCTCTTTCTGGTGGTCACAATAATGGGTACCTCTTCTTCTGGTGGTCACATTAATGGGTACCTCTCCTTCTGGTGGTCAAATTTATGGGTACTTCTCTTTCTGGTGGTCACATTAATGGGTACTTCTTCTGGTGGTCACATTAATGGTTACCTCTCCTTCTGGTGGTCACATTAATGGGTGCTTCTCCTTCTGATAGTCATATTAATGGATAAATTCCTTTAAGAATCATATAGTACGAGTACTATTCTGATGACCACGCTACACGAGTACATGGCGAGGCTTACTCTATGTACAAAAATAAATTATCTTACATTGGAAATTAATGCTATCGAATAAACAATGAGCATTGTCTGTCTGCTTATCAGTGTGGTTGTTCGTTCATTACAGCTATCTGCTTGTTAGTGTCGTTGTTCCCTAATCACGGCTATTTCTTTGTTAGTGTGCTTGTTAGCTAATTACGACTATTTGCTTGTTTGTATGGTTGTTCGATAATCACAGCTGTAGTTTTAAAGATAGAGAGCTGATATTTGACATGGCGATGTGCATGTAACCCAGAAGTGTCATGGAGGTGGAATTTTTGAAGGACTGGCCCCAATGGTCGCCCCCATCCCTAGAAATAAGACCTCCTCATTAAAACATCTATTTTTTTTTCCACGACGACGGTCTTTAAGATAGAGCTGAAATTTGGTATGCTTATGTAAGTTACCCTAAGAATGCTCAAGAATATCCATTTAGGAGTTGGCCCCTAACTAAAAGTGGGCATCCCTCCCAGTGTGCGACCACAATTTTTCACATGTAAATCTGATATTCGGTAAGGTCATTTTTTGCTTGCGTATTTAATTTGGCAAAAAGACAAGCACGGGGTATGAGTTGCCTCTCTAATTCTAGGGGGGGGGGACAACGACTGATACCCCAGTTAGTTAATGATATAAGGGTCTAAACCCCCTGGATATGGTGTCAACCTTTTGAGAACAAATAAGTTACCCCACTGAGTAAGATATCTCGACTCATTGAGTGAGATGACTTGACCCCTTACTTGTAATTATTTAAACCCTGGCACATAATTTACAAATTATTAAGGTGTATTAAGACACGATCATGCTGAATTTACAAACATTTCAAGTTCGCAGATAACGAGGAATGTAAACTAAATACTTTTTTCAGTTAGTTTATAATGAAAATATACTGAACTGAACAGTTCTTGATTGAAATATGAAAGATAAATGCAACTGATTGCGCCATAGTCCAATAAAATAAAAACATGGTTTGTTTAATAATTTTTCAACAGTCATGTTTTTTCAACCCTGATCTTAACCGTTTTAAATACAATGACTAGTCCCGTTGAGTAAGCTGACACTGTACTCGGGGATAGTCATCTTACTCAGGAAGTCAAGTCATCGTACTCATGGGGTAGAGTCATCGCACTCATGGGGTAAGTCATCGTACTCACGAGGTTAATTCGACGTACTCATGAGGTTAAGTCTCCGTACTCATGAGGTTAAGTCATTGTACTCCTGGGATTAAATCATTGAACTCAGGAAGTTAAGTTATCGTACTCAGGGGGTAAGGTCACCGTACTCTGGAGGTATGTCATAATACTGTACTCAAGAAGTTAAAGCTTACCCAGTGACCTTGATCCTAATGGGCCCACAGTCCTAATGAACGACACACTGGCCTGACCTCTTCTAATCTAACCCAACTTTTAGGATTGTGACTCCGTCCTAACACACCTCAATCATAATGTTTAAAATGGGTTGGGTTGGGTTGGGTTGGGTTGGGTTGGGTTTGGGGTTGGGTTTGGGTTTGGGTTGGGTTGGGTTGGGTTGGGTTGGGGATGGAGTTTGGGTTTGGGTTTGGGTTGGTTTGGGTTGAGTTGGGTTGGGTTGGGTTGGGTTGGGTTGGGTTGGGTTGGGTTGGGTTGGGGGTTGGGATGGGTTGGGTTTGGGTTTGGGTTTGGGTTTGGGTTGGGTTGGGTTGGGTTGGGGCCTGTAAAGTTTGGGAATAGTCTAGTCTGTAACAGTTCTGATTAATTGAATGATGGGTGACCGTTCAGATGGGTTCTTGGCGTCAGATTGGTCATGGAGGTGATGCCATGAACAGATACATCCATTAAAAAAATATTAGACATTCAGAAATCGATTCCTGATCTGTCCTGATGGTTTCTAATGGGTCCTGATGGGTACCTGTGTAGAAGACCACATACATGAGTAAGTACAGCTCAGTACAACCCATCCAATGAGTAAACGAAGTACATTCCGTCGTCCCATGAGTATAGTTCAATGCCACAGTTATAGCAGTAAGAGTACATCCCTTCCCATGAGTAAAGCAGAGTGCGGTAGAAAGTACAGTTGTTGACATTAGTAAGTCTAGGGACCATGCCATACCCCGGTTATAGCAGTAAGAGTACATCCCTTCCCATGAGTAAAGCAGAGTGCGGTAGAAAGTACAGTTGTTGACATTAGTAAGTCTAGGGACCATGCCATACCCCGGTTATAGCAGTAAGAGTACATCCCTTCCCATGAGTAAAGCAGAGTGCGGTAGAAAGTACAGTTGTTGACATTAGTAAGTCTAGGGACCATGCCATACCCCGGTTATAGCAGTAAGAGTACATCCCTTCCCATGAGTAAAGCAGAGTGCGGTAGAAAGTACAGTTGTTGACATTAGTAAGTCTAGGGACCATGCCATACCCCGGTTATAGCAGCATGAGTACATCCCTCCCTATTGACTAGAGCTTGTACAAAGATAAATATCAACGAAACGAATATGTAAATCCTACCTCACGTAATTAAGGCAATGCTGTTTTAATCCCCAGTGACAGCTTACGCCTATAAACTCTTTTAATCCTACGAACTGCCTTTCTCTTTTGGAAGATAAAATAACAGCACTCGTCATTTCATTTATATACAGGTAAAATATCCTACAACCTCAACTTACCTGGTCATATGAAGCTTTAGAAATAGTATGTCTGTCTTTCTTTCAATCGTAACAAGACTCAATTTTATAAAGGTTGATTAAGGGTGTTGGAATAAAAGATTTCAGATGGTTCACCTTGTACATTAGCTTAGGGACATTTGTACACAGTGATATCTGACCCTCTTATCCTTCTCACAGATATTATCAACCCTGGATATGCACGCACCCCCCCCCCCCCTACTCACTAGCTGACAATATTAGCCCTAAACTGAACCAACCAATGCAAGCACACACACACACGCTATAACAACCCTTTATAAATGGTATATAAAAAAAATAACATACATATCCTTTAAAACACTTTCAAACTGATAATGAAGACCCCCACTACGTCCCAAATCTGTTCACTGTGTACAGAAAGTAAAACAAACAACAACTCACTCGGTACTCAGCTGACAGGTCACGACGGATGACCACACTACCACTCTTTCAGCTGACCACAAACAAACGACTCCAGCTCACACTTACCTGAAAGAAGGGAAAAAACAATATTAGTTTTTCATTCATAAATAAACATTTAGAATATACGGTAAGTTAACTAGACTTTGTGATGTTAAAAATAAAAGGAACGATATATAAGGACAACTGGGGACTCGGAGGATAAACCTACAATCTTCCTGGTTAAAGAAAAACTCAACTTTGTCTCTTTACTTTTATATAATAAGGTCATATTAATAAACAAGTAGGTGTGTAAATAGGTAGGTGTGCAAGGATGAAAGTAAGTAGGCATGCAGGTGTGTAGGTATGCAGGTGTAGGTAAACAGGTGTTATGCAGACAAGTGTGTAAGTAGACAGGCATGGGTGTGGTTGGCTGGGTGAGTGGCATCTTTGTTTTACTAAGTTGATCCCAGCGTCGAGTGTGTCAGTGCCCCTCACACGTGTTAACATCTGCCTCGCCTACATCGCCTCCCCCCTCACACACGCCTCTTAACATCTACTCCACCGTCACCGATTGCCAGCGTATGTATACCACGCTTTGTTTGGCTTTAATACATTGAATGCTACTCCCTAGAAAGCTTTAATACATTGAGTACTACACCCTGACCCTCGTAAATTTTAATAAATTGATCATTACACCCTAGTAAGCTTGGATAAATTGATCATTACACCCTAGTAAACTTGAATCCCAAGTTATCATTGGTACGGGAGCTAGATAAGAACAAGGTGTTTCTTCTGGTGTACAAGACCTAAACGTCCCGGGTAATATATCCTCGGTGGCGCACGTACTATCGTGGACAAAAGTTAGCTCCCTGTAGTGAACCTGAGACACGGGAATGAGTCTCCGAACTGACTTACCCTGATTGTTATCTGGTGCGGGTGTGCTGTGCGGGTCGATACTGCTTCAGTTTGGGAAGGAGCGAACTTTTGTCCACGATAGTACAGTACACATTGTTTATCTAGGCCTTCATGGACATTACATTATGTTTCTTATTAGCATTTTCCATGCAATAGTTTGCTGTCCTAGAGTTTTGTTTGTCGTTTTCAGAGCAGATCATAATGCACGATCCCACTGTAACTCTCACACACAGAACATATTCCTTTGGTTCTCGGTCTTGTAGATGTTTCTTGAATTAGCAACCACAGGGTACTCCTCACCACGACTCTTTCGGTCTAAATACAACCCCACTGAAATGAAGGGAGGTTATTGCAAAACCTGTGAAAGACAGTCCTCCCAACTATCCATTTATATCTGTCAGTGACAGGTACAACAGGTCGTCCTCCATGAGAGCAACTCGTTTTGGTTCACGGTAGTTTTGGGTTCAATTTAAGTGAGAATAAGTTTGTTTCGTCTGTGTACAGTGCTCACGGAGTTTCTCTTATACTTTGTAATGAAGTTCCATTTTTTCATTACAGGTATGATGATTTTATTGTCAGGAAACAATTGATCTTGTTTATTATATGAGCTCTAACCTTGACGAACGTAAATGCCTTGGCCCCACCTTCACGCATACACAGCGTGTTAGCCACGATTTTGAGACCTTCAGTTGCTACTTTGTCGTGTGGTTTAATCAAAGTAAAGATGGTATAAAAAGTGAAAATTGCTAGTGACTTACGGTATTTATAATTAACTTAGCTACAGGTAAAAAAAATCAAGTTATTAAATGATATCAGAAGATACTTTTAATGAGGAAAAGAATAAATAAAAAATATATATATATATTTCTGTTTTTGGAAAATTTAACACAGTTTCATCGGACAGTTCATTGTTGTCAAAAATGACGAGTTCTACCTATTTCATTAGTAATTCATCATTCAGCAGAAGTCAACTACCACCTGCCCACTGAGCCAAAACCCGCAAAACCACATAGACTATGTTTACCAGCAGAGGTCAGAGGTTACCGCCACTGTCAGTCCGTGATCTACTGTACAGTTCTCACGGGTTCGATTCCCGGGCCGGTGGAAGTTGTTTGGACTTACTTCCTAGCCCCCATTAGTCCCTGTTCACCTAGCAGTAAAGTAGGTACCTGGTGTAAGTCGAAAGTTGCGAATTCGTATTCACGGAAAGTTGTTGGAGCTTCCAATAACTTGATGACATAAACGACTGACTCTTCAGGCTTCTACGCCCCTAACTCATGAGACATAAAGGCAAGCATGAACTTAGCATTCTTCCCTGTTGAGCGCTGTAAACGCTTCTGCGCTTCACCTTACACAGTGATGTAGGGGAGTGCCCAATAACAAAAAAAAAAAAAAAAAAAAAATCCCTACGTCACTTTTTTAAAGATCAGATGAAACTCTCGGTATAGATCAACGACCGAATGAACAAACGAGACAGACAGAGACAGTAAGTAAGTAAGTAAGTAAGTAAGTAAGTAAGTAAGTAAGTAAGTAAGTAAGTAAGTAAGTAAGTAAGTTAGTGAATGAATGAGTGAGTGAGTGTGTGAGTGTTTACCAATTC
>NW_024736534.1:0-13891 GCF_018991925.1 Homarus americanus
CACCCTGGGAGTGTGTGCCATGGGCATTAGGTTCCCTTCTACCGTGGGGTGTATGTGCTGGTGGTGTTGGGTTCACCATCACCACCGTGGGAGTGTGTGTGCCAGGGGCGTTGGGTTCACCATCACCACCGTGGGAGTGTGTGTACCAGGTAGCGTTAGGTTCACCATCACCACCTTGGGAGTGTCTGTACCAGGTGGGGTTAGGTTCACCATCACCACCGGGGGGTGTGTGCAAGGGCGTTAGGTTCACCGTCGTGGGTGTGTGTGTACCAGGGAGCGTTGGGTTCACCATAACCACCGTGGGAGTGTGTGCCACAGGGCGTTAGGTTCACCATCACCACCGTGGGAGTGTGCCAGGAATGTTGGTTCACCATCACCACCGTGGGGAGTGTGTGTACCAGGGGCGTTGGGTTTCACCATCACCGTGGGGTGTGTGTACCAGGGGGCGTTAGGTTCACCATCACCACTGTGGGAGTGTGTGTACCAGGTTCATCACCACCGTGGGGAGTGTGTGTACCAGGGGCGTTAGGTTCTGCTGTGTGTGTGCCAGGGAGGTTAGGTTCACCATCACCACCGTGTGTGTGTGTACCAGGGCGTTAGGTTCATCACCACCGTGGTGTGTGTGTGTGTACCAGGGAGCGTTAGGTTCACCATCACCATCGTGGGGTGTGTGTGTACCAGGGCGTTAGGTTCTCTCGTACCGTGTCTGTGTGTGTGTGCCAGGGCGTTAGGTTTACCATCACCACCGTGGGGTGTGGGTTATGGTCACCACCGTGGTGTGTGTACCAGTTAGTGGGTTCTACCATCACCACCGTGGGGTGAGTGTGTGTACCAGGGAGTTAGGTTCGTTCGTGGTGTCTGTCACCACCAGCGTGCTAAGTTCACCATCACCACCGTGATGTGTGGATCATTAGGTTCACCATCCCGCTGTGGTGTGTGTGCGTTAGGTTCTACATCACCACCGTGGAGTGTGTGTACCAGGGCGTTAGGGTCACCATCACCATCGTGAGACAGAATGTTGGTTCTGGTGTGTGGTGTGTACCAGGGCGTGGGTCCTCCTGTGAGGTGTGTGTGGAGTTCACCATCACCACCGTGAGGTGTGTCAGGGATGTTGGTTCACCATCGGCATGTGTGTGCCAGGTTCACCATCACCACAGTGAGTGTGTGCCGGGCGTGGTCCTTAACCGTGGGGTGTGTGTGTAAGGGAGCGTTAGGTTCACATCACCATCGTGGGATGTGTGTGTGTGTGCATTGGTTCCAGCTCTTCTTTCAGGGAGCGTTAGGTTCACCATCACCACCGTGGGGTGTGTGTGTACCAGGGGCGTTAGGTTCACCATCACCATCGTGGGTTTATGTTCACGGTGGAATTGAGTGTGTGTGTGTGCAGTGGTGTTAGGTTCACCATCATCACCGTGGGGCTTGGGTGTTGGGTTCGCGATGGTAGGGTTCACCATCACCACCGTGGTGTGTGTACCAGGGGAGCGTTGGGTCACCATCACACCCGTGAGGTGTGTGTGTCAGGGGGCGTTGGTTCCTGGTGGGAGTGTGTGTCTGGGAATGTGGGTTCACCATCCACCTGGGGTGTGTGTGTGGGAGCACCACCGTGAGTGTGTACCAGAGCATTGGTCACCATCTAACCATGTGGGGTGTGTGTGTGTCCAGGGGGCGTTGGGTTCACCATCACCACCGTGGGGGGTTGTGGTGTGTGTTTTTTTTTGTGTGTCAGGGAGCGTTGGTTCACCATCACCACCGTGGGAGTGTGTGTACCGTGGGCGATTAGGTTCTGCTACCACATGTGAGTGTGTGCCAGGGGCGTTGGGTTTACCATCACCACCTACGTGGGGTGTGTGTGTGTGTACCAGGGCGTTGGGTTCATCACCACCGTGGGGTGTGTGTACCAGGTTTGTGGTGTGTGTGGGGGTTGGTGGGTGTGAGGCGTTGGGTTTACCATCACCACTGGTATCAGGGGCTGGGTTCTCCATCATCGGTGTGCTGTGTTGAACCAGGGGCGTTGGGTTCACCATCGCCACCGTGTGTTGTGCCAGAGCGTTGGTTCACCGTCTGACCATGGGCGTTATTGTGCCAGGGGTAGGTTCACCATCACCACCGTGGTGTGTGTGGGTTGGTGTGGGTGTGTGTGGTGTGTGTGTGTGTGTGTACCAGGGAGCGTTAGGTTCACGATCACCACCGCGTGGGTGTGTACCAGGAAGCGTTAGTTTCACCATCACCACCGTGGGAGTGCGTGTACCAGGGAGGGTTAGCTTCACCATCACCACCGTGGGAGTGTGTGTACCTTGGAGCGTTTGGTTCACCATCCTGCCACAGGCGTCAGGAAGTGTGTGTGCCAGGGGCGTTGGGTTCACCATCTGCAGGAGTGTGTGCCAGGAAGCGTTAGGTTCACCGCCCTGTGAGTGTGTGTACCAGGGAACGTAAGGTTCACCATATCCACCGTGGGAGTGTGTGTACCACGGAGCGTTAGGTTCACCATCACCACCGTGGGAGTGTGTGTACCAGGGAATGTTAGATTCACCATCACCACCTTGGGAGTGTGTGTACCAGGGAGCATTAGGTTCACCATCACCACCGTCAAAGTGTGTGTACCAGGGAGCGTTAGGTTCACCGCCGTGAGAGTGTGTGTACCAGGGAGCGTTAGGTTTACCATCACCACATTGGGAGTGTGTGTACCAGGGAGCGTTAGGTTCACCGTTACAACCATGGGCGTATGTGTACTAGGGAGCGTTAGGTTCACCATCACCACCGTGGGAGTGTGTGTACCAGGTAGCGTTAGGTTCACCATCACCACCTTGCGAGTGTGTGTACCAGGGAGCGTGAGGTTCACCAACGTGGGAGTGTGTGGGTACCAGGGAGCATTAGGTTCACCACCGTGGGAGTGTGTGTACTAGGGAGCATTATGTTCACCATCAACACCATGGGAGTGTGTGTAAGAGGGAGCATTAGGTTCACCATCACCACCGTGAGAATGTGTGCACCAGGGAGCATTAGTTCACCATCACCACCGTGGGAGTGTGTGTACCAGGGAGCGTTAGGTTCACCATCACCACTGTGGGAGTGTGTGTACCAGGGAGCGTTAGGCTCACCATCACCACCATGGGAGTGTGTGTACCAGGGAGGGGTAGGTTCACCATCACCACCGTGGGAGTGTGTGTACCAGGGAGCGTTAGGTTCACCATCACCACCTTGGGAGTGTGTGTACCAGGGAGGGTTAGGTTCACCATCACCACCGTGGGAGTGTGTTTACCAGGGAGCGTTAGGTTCACCACCGTGGGAGTGTGTGTGTACCAGGGAGCATTAGGTTCACCACCGTGGAAGTGTGTGTACCAGGAATCATTATGTTCACCATCAACACCATGGGAGTGTGTGTAAGAGGGAGCATTATGTTCACCATCACCACCGTGAGAGTGTGTGCACCAGGGAGCGTTAGGTTCACCATCACCACCGTGGGAGTGTGTGTACAAGGGAGTGTTAAGTTCACCTTCGTATGTGTCTGTGTATCAGGGAGCGTTAGGTTCACCATCACCACCGTGGTAGTGTGTGTACCAGGGAGTGTTAGGTTCACCATCACCACCGTGGGAGTGTGTCATGCCCAGGGGCGTTAGGTTCTTATGCCACCGTGGAGTGTGTGTCCCCAGGAGCGTTAGGTTCACCATCACCACCGTGGGAGTGTGTGTACCAGGGAGCGTTAGGTTCACCATCACCACCGTGGGACTGTGTGTACCATGGAGCGTTAGGTTCACCATCACCGCCTTGGGAGTGTGTATACCAGTGAGGGTTAGGTTCACCATCACCACCGTGGGAGTGTGTGTACCAGGGAGCATTATGTTCACCATCTACACCATAGGAGTGTGTGTAAGAGGGAGCATTAGGTTCACCATCACCACCGTGAGAGTGTGTGCACCAGGGATAGTTACGTTCATCATCACCACCATGGGAGTGTGTGTACCAGGCAGCGTTAGGTTCACCATCACCACCGTGGGGGTGTGTGTACCAGGGAGCGTTAGGTTCACCATTACCACCGTAGGAGTGTGTGTACCAGGGAGCGTTAGGTTCACCATCACCACCTTGGGAGTGTGTGTACCAGGGAGGGTTAGGTTCACCATCACTACCGTGGGAGTGTGTGTACCAGGGAGCATTAGGTTCACCACCGTGGGAGTGTGTGTACCACGGAGTGTTAGGTTCACCGCCGTGGATGTGTGTGTGCCAGGGAGCGTTAGGTTTACCATCACCACCGTGGGAGTGTGTGTACCAGGGAGCGTTAGGTTCACCTTCACCACCGTGGGAGTGTGTGTACCATTGAGCGTTAGGTTCACCATCACCACCGTGGGAGTGTGTACCAGGGAGCATTAGGTTCACCATCACCACTGTGGGTGTGTGGCTGCCAGGAGAGCGTTGGTCACCATCACCAACGTGGGAGTGTGTGTGCCAGGGCGTTAGGGTCACCGGCACCATCGTGGGGTGTGTGTACCAGGGGCGTTAGGTTCACGCAGTGGTGTGTGTGCCAGGGGGCGTTGGGTTCTGCATCACCACCGTGGGGAGTGTGTGCCAGGGAGCGTTAGGTTCACCATCACCACCGTGGGAGTGTGTGTACCAGGGAGCGTTAGGTTCACCGTCACCACCGTGGGAGTGTGTGTACTATGGAGCATTAGGTTCACCTTCACCACCGTGGGAGTGTGTGTACCAGGGAGCGTTAGGTTCACCATCACCACCGTGGGAGTGTGTGTACCAGATAGCGTTAGGTTCACCATCACCACCGTGGGAGTGTGTGTACCAGATTGCGTTAGGATCACCATCACCCGTGTGGAAGTGTGTGTGTACCAGGGAGCGTTAGGTTCACCGCCGTGTGAGTGTGTGTACGAGGGAGCGTTAGGTTCACCATCACCACCGTGGGGTGTGTGTCTGGGGAATGTTGGGTTCACCATCACCACCCGTGGGAGTGTGTGTGTGTGCCGGGGGCGTTAGGTTCACCGCAGTGGGGAGTGTGTGTGTGCCAGGGCATTGGTTCTGTCACCATCGTGGGAGTGTGTGTACCAGGGAGCATTAGGTTCACCGCCGTGTGAGTGTGTGTATCAGGGAGCGTTAGGTTCATCATCACCACCGTGGGAGTGTGTGTACCAGGGAGTGTTAGGTTCACCGCCGTGGGAGTGTGTGTACCAGGGAGCATTAGGTTCACCATCACCACCCTGAGAGTGTGTGTACCAGGGAGCGTTAGTTTCACCTTCACCACCGTGGGAGTGTGTGTATCTGGGAGCGTTAGGTTCACCATCACCACCGTGGGAGTGTGTGTACCTGGGAGCGTTAGGTTCACCATCACCACCGTGGGAGTGAGTGAACCAGGGAGCGTTGGTTCACCATCACCACTTTGGGAGTGTGTGTACTGGGGCGTTAGGTTCACCATCACCACCGTGGGAGTGTGTGTACCAGGAAGCGTTGGTTCACCATCACCACCGTGGGGTGTGTGTACCAGGAAGCGTTAGGTTCACCGCCCGTGTGAGTGTGTGCCAGGGGCATAAGGTTCACACCATGGGGTGTGTGTACCACGGGTGGGTTCACAATCACCACCGTGGGAGTGTGTGTACCAGGGAGCATTAGGTTCACCAACACCACCGTGGGAGTGTGTGTTCCATGGAGCGTTAGGTTCACCATCACCACCTTGGGAGTGTGTGTTCCAGTGAGGGTTATGTTCACCATCACCACCGTGGGAGTGTGTGTACCATGGAGCATTATGTTCACCATAAACACCATGGGAGTGTGTGTAAGAGGGAGCATTAGGTTCACCATCACCACCGTGAGAGTGTGTGCACCAGGGAGCGTTAAGTTCACCATTACCACCGTAGGGGTGTGTGTACCATGGAGCGTTACGTTCACCATCACCACCGTAGGAGAGTCTGTACCAGGTTGCGATAAGATCAACATCACCACCGTGGGAGTGTGTGTGTACCAGGGTGCGTTAGGTTCACCGCCGTGTGAGTGTGTGTACCAGGGAGCGTAAGGATCACCATAACCACCGTGGGAGTGTGTGTACCACGGAGCGTTAGGTTCACCATCACCACCGTGGGAGTGTGTGTACCAGGGAATGTTAGATTCACCATCACCACCGTGGGAGTGTGTGTACCAGGGAGAGTTAGGTTCACCATCACCACCGTGGAAGTGTGTATCTGGGAGCATTAGGTTCACCATCACCACTGTGGGAGTGTGTGTACCAGGGAGCGTTAGGTTCATCACCACCGTGGGAGTGTGTGTACCAGGGAGCGTTAGGGTCACCATCACCATCGTGGGAGTGTGTGTATCAGGGAGCGTTAGGTTCACCGCAGTGGGAGTGTGTACCATCGAGCGTTAGGTTTACCATCACCACATTGGGAGTGTGTGTACCAGGGAGTGCTAGGTTCACCATCATCGATGTCTGTGAACCAGGGAGCGTTTGGATCACCATCACCACCGTTGGAGTGTGTGTACCAGGGAGCGTTAGGTTCACCGTCACAACCATGGGCGTGTGTGTACCAGGGAGCGTTAGGTTCACGATCACCACCGTGTGGGTGTGTGCACCTTGGAGCGTTTGGTTCACCATCACCACCGTGGAAGTGTGTGTACCAGGGAGCGGTAGGTTCACCATCACCACCGTGGAAGTGTGTGTACGAGGAAGCGTTAGGTTCACCATCTCACCTACCGTGGAGTGTGTGTACCAGGAGCGTTAGGTTCACCATCATAACCATGGCGTGTGTGTACCAGGGAGCGTTAGGTTCACCATCACCGTGGGAGTGTGTGTACCAGGGAGCGTTAGGTTACGATCACCACAGTGTGGGTGTGTACCAGGAAGCGTTAGGTTCACCATCACCACCGTGCGAGTGTGTGTGCAGGAAGCGTTAGGTTCACCGCCGTGTGGTGTGTGTGCCAGGCATAAGGTTCACCATAACCACCGTGGGAGTGTGTGTACCACCGAGCGTTAGGTTCACCATCACTACCGTGGAGGTGTGTGTACCAGGAATGTTAGATTCACCATCACCACCGTGGGTGTGTGTACCAGGAGAGTTAGGTTCACCATCACCACCGTGGGAGTGTGTACCAGGGTAGGATCACCATCACCACTCTGGGAGTGTGTGTACCAGGGAGCGTTAGGGTTCATCACCACCGTGGGAGTGTGTGTACCAGTAGCGTTCGGGTCACCATCACCATCGTGGGGTGTGTGTACCAGGGAGGCTAGGTTGACCATCACCACCGTGGGAGTGTGTGTACCAGGGAGCGTTAGGTTTACCAACATCAACGTGGGTTTGTGTGTACGAGGGAGCGTTAGGTTCCGACGTGGTGTGTGTACCAGTGAGCGTTAGGTTTACCATCACCACACTGGAGTGTGTGTACCAGGGGCTAGGTTCACCATCACCATTGGGGGGTGTGTGTACCAGGGAGGGTTAGGTTCACCATCACCACCGTGGGAGTGTGTGTACCAGGGAGCATTGGGTTCACCACTGGGGATTGTGTGTGTACCAGGGAGCAATAGGTTCACCACCGTGGGGTGTGTACCAGGGAGCATTAGGCTCACCATCACCACCATCTGAGTGTGTGTACCAGGGAGGCGTTAGGTTCACCATCACCACCGTGGGGTGTGTGCCAGGGAGCGTTGGGTTTAAACACCAACGTGGGAGTGTGTGTACCAGGGAGCGTTAGGTTCACCGCCGTGGGGTGTGTGCAGGGGAGCGTTGGGTTTACCATCACCACACTGGGAGTGTGTGTACCAGGGGCGCTAGGTTCACCATCATCGGTGTCTGTGAGACGAGAGGCGTGGGTTCACCATCACCACCGTGGGGAGTGTGTGTACCAGGGAGCGTTAGGTTCACCGTTGCAACCATGGGCGTGTGTGTGCCAGGGAGCATTAGGTTCACCATCACCACCTTGGGAGTGTGTGTGCCAGGGCGTTAGGTTCACCATCACCGCCGTGGGAGTGTGTGTACCAGGGAGCGTTAGGTTCACCATTACCACCGTGGGAGTGTGTGTACCAGGGAGCGTTATGTTCACCATCACCACCGTGGAAGTGTGTGTACCAGGGAGCGTTAGGTTCACCATCACCACCGTGGGAGTATGTGTACCAGGGAGCGTTAAGTTCACCAACACCACCGTGAGAGTGTGTGTACCAGGGAGTGTTAGGTTCACCATCGTGGGTGTCTGTGTGCCATGGAGCGTTAGGTTCACCATCACCACCTTGGGAGTGTGTGTACCATGGAGCGTTAGGTTCCCCTACACCATCGTGGGAGTGTGTGTACCAGTGAGTGTTAGGTTCACCATCACCACCGTGGGAGTGTGTGTACCAGGGAGCGTTAGGTTCACCATCTCCACCGTGGGAGTGTGTGTACCAGATAGCGTTAGGTTCACCATCACCACCGTAGGAGTGTCTGTACCAGGTTGGGTTAGGATCACCATCACCACCGTGGGAGTGTGTGTTTACCAGGGAGCGTTAGGGTCACCGCCGTGTGAGTGTGTGTACCAGGGAGCGTAAGGTTCACCATAACCACCGTGGGAGTGTGTGTACCACGGAGCGTTAGGCTCACCATCACCACCGTGGGAGTGTGTGTGCCAGGGAATGTTAGATTCACCATCACCACCGTGGGAGTGTGTGTACCAGGGAGAGTTAGGTTCACCACCACCGTGGAGGTGTACCAGGAGCATTAGGTCACCATCACCACTGTGGGGAGTGTGTGTACCAGGGAGCGTTAGGTTCATCACCACCGTGGGAGCGTGTGTACCAGGGAGCGTTAGGGTCACCATCACCATCGTGGGAGTGTGTGTATCAGGGAGCGTTAGGTTCACCGCAGTGGGAGTGTGTACCAGGGAGCGTTAGGTTTACCATCACCACATTGGGAGTGTGTGTACCAGGCAGTGCTAGGTTCACCATCATCGATGTCTGTGAACCAGGGAGCGTTAGGATCACCATCACCACCGTTGGAGTGTGTGTACCAGGGAGCGTTAGGTTCACCGTCACAACCATGGGCGTGTGTGTACCAGGGAGCGTTAGGTTCACCATCACCACCGTGTGGGTGTGTGTACCTTGGAGCGTTTGGTTCACCATCACCACCGTGGAAGTGTGTGTACCAGGGAGCGTTAGGTTCACCATCACCACCGTGGAAGTGTGTGTACGAGGAAGCGTTAGGTTCACCGCCCTGTGAGTGTGTGTACCAGGGAGCGTAAGGTTCACCATAACCACCGTGGGAGTGTGTGTACCACGGAGCGTTAGGTTCACCATCACCACCGTGGGAGTGTGTGTACCAGGGAATGTTAGATTCACCATCACCACCATGGGAGTGTGTGTACCAGGGAGGGTTAGGTTCACCATCACCTCCGTGGGAGTGTGTGTACCAGGGAGCGTTAGGTTCACCATCACCACCATGGGAGTGTGTGTACCAGGGAGGGTTAGGTTCACCATCACCACCGTGAGAGTGTGTGCACCAGGGAGCATTAGGTTCACCATCACCACCGTGGGAGTGTGTGTACCAGTTAGCATTAGGTTCACCACCGTGGGAGTGTGTGTATCAGGGAGCATTATGTTCACCATCGACACCAGGGGAGTGTGTGTAAGAGGGAGCATTAGGTTCACCATCACCACCGTGAGAGTGTGTGCACCAGTGAGGGTTAGGTTCACCATCACCACATGGGAGTGTGTGTACCAGGGGCGTTAGGTTCACGATCACCACCGTGTGGGTGTGTACCAGGAAGCGTTAGGTTCCCATCACCACCGTGGAGTGTGTGTACCAGGAAGCGTTAGGTTCACCGCCGTGTGAGTGTGTGTACCAGGGAGCATAAGGTTCACCATAACCACCGTGGGGAGTGTGTGGACCACGGGCGTTGGGTTCACCATCACTACCGTGGGTGTGTGTGTACCAAGGAATGTTAGATTCACCATCACCACCGTGGGAGTGTGTGTGCCAAGAGTTAGGTTCACCATCACCACCGTGGGGTGTGTACCAGGGAGCATTGGATCACCATCACCACTGTGGGAGTGTGTGTACCAGGGAGCGTTGGGTTCATCACCACCGTGGGAGTGTGTGTACCAGGGAGCGTTCGGGTCACCATCACCATCGTGGGAGTGTGTGTACCAGGGAGCGCTGGGTTCACCATCACCACCGTGGGGTGTGTGTGCCAGGGAGCGTTAGGTTTACCAACATCAACGTGGGTTGTGTGTACGAGGGCGTTAGGTTCACCGCCGTGGGGTGTGTGTGTACCAGTGAGCGTTAGGTTTACCATCACCAAACTGGGAGTGTGTGTGCCAGGGAGCGCTAGGTTCACCATCACCACCTTGGGAGTGTGTGTACCAGGGAGGGTTAGGTTCACCATCACCACCGTGGGAGTGTGTGTACCAGGGAGCATGGGTTCACCACTGTGGGATTGTGTGTGTACCAGGGAGCAATAGGTTCACCACCGTGGGAGAGTGTGTGCCAGCAAGCATTGGGTTCACCATCACCACCATCTGAGTGTGTGCCAGGGGAGCGTTAGGTTCACCATCGCCACCGTGGGAGTGTGTGTACCAGGGGCGTTAGGTTTACCAACACCAACGTGGAGTGTATGTACCAGGGAGCGTTAGGTTCACCGCCGTGGTGTGTACCAGGGCGTTGGGTTTACCATCACCACACTGGGAGTGTGTGTACCAGGGAGCCTAGGTTCACCATCATAGGTGTCTGTGAACGAGGGCGTTGGGTTCACCATCACCACCGTGGAGTGTGTGCCAGGGAGCGTTAGGTTCACCGTCACAACCATGGGCGTGTGTGTACCAGGGAGCGTGGGTTCACCATCACCACCTTGGAGTGTGTGTGCCAGGGGCGTTAGGTTCACCATCACCCGTGTGGGTGTGTACCAGGGCGTTAGTTTCACCAACACCACCGTGGGGTGCGTGTACCAGGAGGGTTAGCTTCACCATCACCACCGTGGGAGTGTGTGTGCCATGGAGCGTTTGGTTCACCATCACCACCGTGGGAGTGTGTTACCACAAGCGTTAGGTTCACCGCGTGTGGTGTGTGTACCAGGGCGTAGGTTCACCATAACCACCGTGGGGGTGTGTGTACCACGGGCGTTGGGTTCACCATCACCACCGTGGGAGTGTGTGTACCAGGGAATGTTAGATTCACCATCACCACCGTGGGGAGTGTGTGTACCAGGGCATTAGGTTCACCATCACCACCGTCAGAGTGTGTGTACCAGGGAGCGTTAGGTTCACCGCCGTGAGAGTGTGTGTGCCAGGAACGTTAGGTTTACCATGACCACATAGGGTGTCTGTGAACCAGGGGGCGTTAGGTTCACCATCACCACCGTGGGAGTGTGTGTACCAGGGAGCGTTAGGTTCACGATCACCACAGTGTGGGTGTGTACCAGGAAGCGTTAGGTTCACCATCACCACCGTGGGAGTGTGTGTACCAGGGAGCGTTAGGTTCACCGTCATAACCATGGCGTGTGTGTACCAGGGAGCGTTAGGTTCACCATCACCACCGTGGGAGTGTGTGTACCAGGGAGCGTTAGGTTCACGATCACCACCGTGTGGGTGTGTACCAGGAAGCGTTAGGTTCACCATCACCACCGTGCGAGTGTGTATACCAGGGAGCATTCACCATATCCACCGTGGGAGTGTGTGTACCGCGGAGCGTTAGGTTCACCATCACCACCGTGGGAGTGTGTGTACCAAGGAATGTTAGATTCACCATCACCACCGTGGGAGTGTGTGTACCAGGGAGAGTTAGGTTCACCATCACCACCGTGGGAGTGTGTGTACCAGGGAGCGTTAGGTTTACCAACATCAACGTGGGATTGTGTGTACAAGGGAGCGTTAGGTTCACCGCCGTGGGAGTGTGTGTACCAGGGAGCGTTAGGTTTACCATCACCACACTGGGAGTGTGTGTACCAGGGAGCGCTAGGTTCACCATCACCACCTTGGGAGTGTGTGTAACAGGGAGGGTTAGGTTCACCATCACCACCGTGGGAGTGTGTGTACCAGGGAGCATTAGGTTCACCACTGTGGGATTGTGTGAGTACCAGGGAGCAATAAGTTCACCACCGTGGGAGTGTGTGTACCAGGGAGCATTAGGTTCACCATCACCACCATCTGAGTGTGTGTACCAGGGAGCGTTAGGTTAACCGTCACCACCGTGGGAGTGTGTGTACCAGGGAGCGTTAGGTTTACCAACACCAACGTGGGAGTGTGTGTACCAGGGAGCGTTAGGTTCACCGCCATGGGAGTGTGTGTACCAGGGAGCGTTAGGTTTACCATCACCACACTGGGAGTGTGTGTACCAGGGAGCGCTAGGTTCACCATCATCGGTGTCTGTGAACGAGGGAGCGTTATGTTCACCATCACCACCGTGGGAGTGTGTGTGTACCAAGGAGCGTTAGGTTCACCATCACCACCTTGGGAGTGTGTGTACCAGGAAGCAGTGGGTTCACCATCACCACCTTGGGTGTGTGCAGGAAGCGTTAGTTTCACCAACACCACCGTGAGAGTGTGTGCACCAGGGAGCGTTAGGCTCACCATCACCACCGTGGGAGTGTGTGTACCACGGAGCGTTTGGTTCACCATCACCACCGTGGGAGTGTGTGTACCAGGGAGCGTTATGTTCACCATCACCACCGTGGGGTGTGTGTGTACCAGGAGGCGTTAGGTTCACCATCACCACCTTGGGGTGTGTGTACCAGGGGAGCGTTAGGTTCACCATCACCACTTTGCAGTGTGTGTACCAGGGAGGTTAGGTTCACCATCACCACCGTGGGGTGTGTACCAGGGAGCGTTGGTTCAACAGGTGTGTGTGTACCGGGGCATTAGGTTCACCACCGTGGGGTGTGTATGCCACGGGCGTTAGGTTCACCATGACCACCGTGGGGTGTGTACCAGATAGCGTTAGGTTCACCATCACCACTGTGAGACTGTGTGCCAGGGAGCTTTAGGTTCCACCATCACCACCGTGGGGAGTGTGTGTGTACCAGGGAGCGTTAGGTTCACCATCACCACCTTGCGAGTGTGTGTACCAGGGAGGTTAGGTTCACCATCACCGTGGGAGTGTGTGTACCAGGGGCGTTAGGTTCACCGCCGTGGAATGTGTGTGTACCGGGGCGTTAGGTTCCATCACACTGGGGTGTGTGTACCAGGGGCGTAGGTTCACCATCACCACCTATGGTGTGTGCAGGAGGTTAGGTTCACCATCACCACCGTGGGAGTGTGTGTACCAGGGGCATTAGGTTCACCACTGTGGGATTGTGTGAGTACCAGGGGACAATAAGTTCACCACCGTGGGAGTGTGTGTACCAGGGGCATTAGGTTCACCATCCCACCATCTGAATGGTGTTGTACCAGGGGCGTTAGGTTAACCGTCACCACCGTGGGAGTGTGTGTACCAGGGAGCGTTAGGTTTACCAACACCAACGTGGGGTGTGTGTGCCAGGGGCGTTAGGTTCACCGCCATGGGAGTGTGTGTACCAGGGAGCGTTAGGTTTACCATCACCACACTGGGGTGTGTGTACCAGGGGCGCTAGGTTCACCATCATCGGTGTCTGTGAACGAGGGCGTTATGTTCACCATCACCACCGTGGGAGTGTGTGTGTACCAAGGAGCGTGGTTCACCATCACCACCTTGGGAGTTGTGCCAGGAAGCGTTAGGTTCACCATCGTGGGTGTCTTGTACCAGGGGCGTCAGGTTCACCATCACCGTGGGTGTGTGTACCAAGGGCGTTAGGTTCACCATCACCACCGTGGGAGTGTGTACCAGGGGCGTTGGGTTCACCATCACCACCGTGGGAGTGTGTGTACCAGGGAGCGTTAGGTTCACCATCACCACCTTGCTGTGTGTGTACCAGGAGGAGTTAGGTTCACCATCACCACCGTGGGAGTGTGTGTACCAGGGAGCGTTAGGTT
>NW_024736535.1:0-23054 GCF_018991925.1 Homarus americanus
CAGCACAACACACTGTGACGCACCACAACACAACACAGTGACGCACCACAAAACAGCATACTGTGACGCCTCACAGCACAACACACTGTGACGCACCACAGCACAACACACTGTGACGCACAACAACACAACACACTGTGACGCACCACAATACAGCATACTGTGACGCCTCACAGCACAACACACTGTGACGCATCACAGCACAACACACTGTGACGCACCACAACACAACACAACACACTGTGACGCACCACAACACAACATACTGTGACGCCCCACAACATAACACACTGGAACAATGTTAACAGCAATAACTGCTTCACTGGAACAAGCTGTGACCGAAACTTAACTGCTGAAATGGTATATAAGTAATAATTACCATTAAAAATAAAATATTTGTAAGAAATATTTTGTACAAACGAAACTAGCAAGAACACATCTTGCGAACGTATAATTGTGTATATAATTCAATCTTCTAAATACAGATTACAATGTAAACAACAACAACTGCCCGTATGATATTGTTGCCGTGTTTTTCTGGTTAGTGAGTCAGCCAATTAGTAGCAGTCATTGGGCCAAGTTGTGCCTGTTATTGATGTTTATAGGCGATAGAAAACACATATAATGACCTAGGGTGATTAGGGTGTAATATGTGGCGTATCATCTGTTAGTACTAGACAACAATTTTCCTTTATTACTCCCAGAAAAATATAGCACGTTAAGAATTTAGTGAATATAAAGGAAGTAATTTAATTCGGAGATATTTTGTTTTGTTTTTACTTTTTTTTTACTTAAGTCTCATAAAATTCATTAAAAGAAAACGGATAAAAATGAAGATTACTGCAGGGTAATCTTGTGTTTTTGGTCCCGTCTTTGAATGGTAAAGTCGCCGCACTCAGGCACTTCTGAGTTTAAACAAGTAAGTTACTGTTTACTGTGTTAGAGCGGCAATACAGCATTACGTAAATAATACTCCTAATTGCCCCCAGAGGCTAGTTTATTATCAAAGATTCTTCAAACACTGTTGTTATGATTGGATTAGAACACCGATTAGAAACTTTTAAAGCTTATGATGTAGTCACTAACTTAACAACCTGTTGTAAACTGAACTACATTTCCATCGTTCTTTTTCTAATACGAGTAATAGTAACTAAATGGTAAGAGAGTCAGACAGACACCCAAATCACGTCTGTGCTCGAGGATACAGACAAGTCAGTCTACACCTCCCCAATAGTCCTGACCCGACGCTTGAGTGTAGGAGGGAGGTAAAACACTGAAGGGGAGAAGAGTCTATAGATTGGCTGTGGAAGGAGAGGAGGCATATTATTGGTCTCTTGTCCAGTGAGTGGATTCTATAGAGTATTTGTGGGAGGAGGAAGCGGTGAGTGTGTCGCGGGACCAGACTTGGGGAGGTAGCCAACAGGTACAGTACACGTCTCACGGAGCAATGATTGAAATAACACCCATGAGAGAGAGAGAGAGAGAGAGAGAGAGAGAGAGAGAGAGAGCAGGAAGTTGGATGGTGATAGTGTAAAAGTTAATAAGGTGGACTATATTTTATATTATATTTTAATCATTCTCTCTGTACTGTACTGCACTGCACTGTACTGTACTGTACTGTATTGTATTGGCGTCTGTCACAATATCGCTCAATTATTCTTCAGTGGGTTTTCTTCCTGTAAGTCAGCCGACAGTTGTAGACAACCAGAAAATAATATTGAATATTTCCAGAGAAACAAAACTAATGTTGTGACAAAAATACTGGTGAGTTCCCTTAATATACTGTATGGTGTGACACTTAACTTACTTGTAATATTCTCATTCTATAGAACATTTGTTTCAGGCTTCGACTGGCAGCAACGTGTCCCAATCACTGAAAACTTTCACTAATAGCCAAACATATCGCCAAGATTTTATTGCAAGTAATTCTGGTTATATTACAAAAACCTTTATATAAGTTCATTAAGTTGACGGAGTTGGTCTGAGTCGGTCCGGTTTGGGTTTACAATATACTGTACACTCCATCCATATAATGTTCCTCTGATGCCAAACTGACAAGTAATTTTCACCAGTTGGAATGTGTCAACACCCGCCTGGCTACCTGGAGTTGTGTCGCAAAAATGGTAGTGAAAGGGTCACCGAAATTGCACTAAAAAGTTTATTGTAAACAGCTGCTTTCTCACCTCCTTTGTGAGAGACAATATATAGTGTGCCGTCCCCAGTGTTCCCTGTGTACTAAACATAGAAGATGAAGATAAAATACACAATACCAAATGATAAGAGGATTCATGTGAAAACTTATCATGTCTGGTTCACGTTATGCCAAGATTTCCCCCCAAAAGACCGACTTACTGTGTAGTGGTCAGCATCACCCCGCGCAGATGAGTGACCTCGAGGAGATAGACTGGGGGAGGTAACACGTGAAGGTGAATCAATCTACTGAAGAGCAATAATACTAACAGAAGAACCTATAAACACACTAGGCAAGTCATAGGCAAGTTCCTTGGTCTAACCAGCAGTAACTGGTGGTTCACACTGCCGGCTACTACAGGTAGTTAGCCAGCGTGAGTGGTGAGTTACCTGGCCATACACCTTGTCACCTCACAGGGTCGTCGTTGTGTTAGTTGCAGATTTTACCGCCGGAACAAATTCACGCTTAGTGGCATCAGTGCACGAGAGGTAACCATTATTTTTAACAAGCTATTCGTAAAAAAATTCTTTGTTATTTATTCTTGCTATTGCGAGGATATATAAGAGTTGTAAAGGCCGGGTCTTTAATCACCGTACACAGAGTCTTTATCACAATAAACTGACAATGTTGATGTAATAACGTATTACAGCTCGGCAATAACTAAGGTCTTTAAGCGCGTATTATACTGTAGGTCAGCAATACAGGAGACCAACAAACTTATTTTTCTCGGGGAATATCAACAATATTTGTATTAAAAAGTATCATTTTTTTTCTCCCAAAACTTAGACTAAAAACGAAAGATTTATAGCAGCCGCTCTTAAGGCCACACATGAGAAGTTCTTCTATACATATATTTTGTTTCTGTTGTTTGTATACTCCCGTGTTGTCCTACGTCTGGCAGCAACTGGAGATCAGGACATGTAAGTCGGGAAAAAGCTTGTGTAATAACAGTCTATGAAAGTTGAAATACTTCCCAATGAAACAAAAGACGAACAAATATAAACGTACAGCAACGGAAAGTTGTTTATTTTTTATATAGTTTTTATTTTCCTTCTGTTCACTATGATTAATTACACAGCTGAAGTATGTAACTCTTAGGTACAGTTCAGCCCTCTCCGATTTATTCTTATATAAATGAGGAGAATTTAATATATTTTGATTCTTTCTTTATTCATCAGATTATTCTCAGTTGGAATTTGGACTTTCTTTTTGGGGGGGGGGCTGATTTTTGTTCTCGAAGTGTTTGGCCTCATTCTCTGTGACCCTTGATGATTATTACGTCTACCAAGACAAACAATTCCCTCTGTTGTGACCCAGTACTGACCTCTGCCCTCCCCTCCCCTCCGTCATGGTTCACATAATGTTTTCTTTACTTCAATTTTCTAGTTACTAAATTTATAGTCACTTACGCATATCCGGGATGTTTGCAAGCCGCCACGACAATAGGTGCAATAAATGCAATACAACGCTTGTATAGTGTGTTGTGAGTGTGTTACTTTCTGTGGTCTGAGCCAGAGTGCAGAAATTTTGTGTCTGTTCCTGGAGCAGCAATAACCTGAGTTGGCCAGTGGAAACTGTTGAATTTTTCATGACGACCAAAAGAAGAAAAGTACAGGTTATTGTTGTAATCTGTACGACCCCCACAACCAGGTATATTTATATTGTTAACTCTTGTTGTATCACTGCTCAATTATCATCCTCGCTTTACTGTTATCATCATCTGTTTTATTTATGTCATGATGTTCAATTGTTTTTTATCCTCGACTAATTTTAATACAGATGGAAAATTCTGCCAGAAGGTAAGTTTATGGTGCGAGTTTTGGGACCAGGAGCTGTGTTGGATACCAGGACGATGACGCGTGCCACAACAGCAGCCCTTGGTGTATTATTATTATTATTATTATTATTATTATTATTATTATTATTATTATTATTATTATTATTATTATTATTATTATTATTGTATGTCTTATATATTACCCTTAAACTGACTACCGCCAGACATACAAGCGAGGAAGGAGGATAAACATTTAGTGGAGAACAACCACATGTTAACATTATAACCTTGGCGCTTACTGCTCTCACCCACAGAGCAGCTGGGGAAAGGAAGGAAGCAGCTGGAACAGGGAAGGAAGCAGCTGGAGCAGGGAGGGAAGCAGCTGGGGCAGGGAGGGAAGCAGCTGGAGCAGGGAGGGAAGCAGCTCAGGGGGAACCCAGAGAGATACATAGTATAGGAACCTGAGCCACGAATATTGTTTTGGCACAATAGTGTTAGAGACTGAGGGAGCCTGGAGCACCAAGGTCCACCGGAGACTCCAGATCATAGAGTTACTTGTCCCAGCGTCTCAGCACAGTAGTCTAGAGTGACTATATATATGTAGCCCTATTATACTGGAAGAGGTTGGGCATTAGCAGAGTTAATTATAAACAATGAAAACAACAAAGGTGGCAATGGTGTAGTTACTATCGTGTTACCATTTGTCTATTGCTGATATTGTGAGGCAAAACAGAGAGAATATGATCTTGAAGATAAAGCGAGTCTGATCTAACGAGTAGAGTCGCTATGAAGTACATATACTGCAGCAGGACCAGGGAGGGAGAGTAGCTATGGGGTACATATACTGCAGCAGGACCAGGGAGGGAGAGTAGCTATGGGGTACATATACTGCAGCAGGACCAGGGAGGGAGAGTAGGCGGGGTACATATACTGCAGCAGGACCAGGGAGGGAGAGTAGCTATGGGGTACATATACTGCAGCAGGACCAGGGAGGGAGAGTAGCTATGGGGTGCTATATACTGCAGCAGGACCAGGGGAGGAGAGCTATGAGGCAAGTATACTGCAGCAGGACCAGGGAGGGAGAGGCTATGGGGTACATATACTGCAGCAGGACCAGGAGGGAGAGTAGCTATGGGGCATATAATGCAGCAGGACCAGGAGGAGAGTAGCTATGGGGTACATATACTGCAGCATACCTGTGGAGGAGAGTAGCTATGGGGTACATATACTGCAGCAGGACCAGGAGGGACAGTAGCTATGGGATACATATACTGCAGCAGGACCAGGGAGGGAGAGTAGCTATGAGGTACATATACTGCAGCAGGACCAGGGAGGGAGAGTAGCTATGAGGTACATATACTGCAGCAGGACCAGGGAGGGAGAGTAGCTACGGGTTACACATACTGCAGCAGGACCAGGGAGGGAGAGTAGCTACGGGGTACACATACTGCAGCAGGACCAGGGAGGGAGAGTAACTATGGGGTACATATACTGCAGCAGGACCAGGGAGGGAGAGTAGCTATGGGGTACATATACTGCAGCAGGACCAGGGAGGGAGAGTAGCTATGAGGTACATATACTGCAGCAGGACCAGGGAGGGAGAGTAGCTATGAGGTACATATACTGCAGCAGGACCAGGGCGGGAGAGTAGCTACGGGGTACACATACTGCAGCAGGACCAGGGAGGGAGAGTAGCTACGGGGTACACATACTGCAGCAGGACCAGGGAGGGAGAGTAGCCAAGGGATACATATGCTCGCAGGAGTGAATGACAGGAGGAGAGTCACATGGGGCATATACTGCAGCAGGACCAAGGAGGGAGAGTAGCTATGGCATATACTGCAGCAGGACCAGGGAGGGAGAGAAGCATGAGGTAAATATACTGGAGCAGGACCAGGGAAGGAGAGTAGATATGGGGTAAATATACTGCAGCAGGACCAGGGAGGGAGAGTAGCTATGGGGTACATATACTGCAGCAGGACCAGGGAGGGAGAGTAGCTATGGGATACATATACTGCAGCAGGACCAGGTAGGGAGAGTAGCTATGGGGTACATATACTGCAGCAGGACCAGGGAGGGAGAGTAGCTATGGGGTACATATACTGCAGCAGGACCAGGGAGGGAGAGTAGCTATGGGGTACATATACTGCAGCAGGACCAGGGTGGGAGAGTAGCTATGGGGTACATATACTGCAGCAGGACCAGGGAGGGAGAGTAGCTATGGGGTACATATACTGCAGCAGTACCAGGGAGGGAGAGTAGCTATGGGGCACATATACGGCAGCAGGACCAGGGAGGGAGAGTAGCTATGGGGTACATATACTGCAGCAGGACCAGGGGAGGGAGAGGAAGCATGAGGTACATATACTGCAGCAGGACCAGGGAGGGAGGAGTAGCTTATGAGGTACATATACTCGCAGCAGGACCAGGAGGAGAGTAGCTATGGGGTACATATACTGCAGCAGGACCAGGAGAGTAGCTATGGGGTACATATACTGCAGCAGGACCAGGGAGGTAGAGTAGCTATGAGGGCATATACCGCAGCAGGACCAGGAGGGAGAGGCCATGAGGTACATATACTGCAGCAGGACCAGGGAGGGAGAGCAGCTATGGGGTACATATACTGCAGCAGGACCAGGGAGGGAGAGTAGCTATGAGGTACATATACTGCAGCAGGACCAGGGAGGGAGAGTAGCTATGGGGTACATATACTGCAGCAGGACCAGGGAGGGAGAAGATCACATGATTATCAAACAACTTTTATAAAATTATTATTAAACATAAAAAACAGAATATGAACAAAAACTATGATAATATAATACTTTAAGAAAAATATTTTTAATATTCACAGGCAAACTAGATAAAAAAAATATTTAAAAAATGGTACAAACTCATAACGTCACCCTTTCCTTCAGCGGATAATTTATGACGGCATCTTGGCGAGAAAATGAGGGAAGGATGTGACAGCCACCGAGGACCTGCCTTAAAGACGACCGCTAAATGTCTCAGACCAACACCTGTATGTTACATAGGAAAGAGAAGGAGAAATATTTACCTGAAGATAATAATAAATTTAGAAGTATGAGGAAGAAGAAAAGAGGATTTATTGATGAGTCACTGAGGCCAACTAGAGTGAGGCGGTCACTAGTGTCTCCCGAGGGCGCCACCAAGTCACCGCCTCTCTCTAATTCACGGATCTGACTCACAACACTTGGCTGTATCCTCCCTCCAGAGTTCAGGTGATACGTCATGCCAGGTGCTAACAGTGAGTCGAGTAAAGCCAACTACTTCCTTCTGATTATGTGAACACGCACCCACACACTCAACACTCTCTCTTGTTCTTAACACAACGAATTATATTACTGACCATCATTACCCGCCAAAAGTGTATCACTAATTGGGCTATAAGTTGAGTTTCATTTGTGTAGATCATTAAGTTTCCAGGAACAAAGATTGTACACTGTAGGTGCAGGTCAGTGGTGGGTCTCGAGACTACTGTAGGTGCAGGTCAGTGGTGGGTCTCGAGGCTACTGTAGGTGCTGGTCAGTGGTGGGTCTCGAGGCTACTGTAGGTGCAGGTCAGTGGTGGGTTACTGTAGGTGCAGGTCAGTGGTGGGTTACTGTAGGTGCAGGTCAGTGGTGGGTCTCGAGGCTACTGTAGGTGCAGGTCGGTGGTGGGTTACTGTAGGTGCAGGTCAGTGGTGGGTCTCGAGGCAGTAAAGGTGGGTCTCGGCTACTGTAGGTGCAGGTCAGTGGTGGCTCTCGAGGCTACTGTAGGTGCTGGTCAGTGGTGGGTCTCGAGGCTACTGTAGGTGCAGGTCAGTGGTGGGTCACGAGGCTACTGTAGGTGCAGGTTAGTGGTGGGTCTCGAGGCTACTGTAGGTGCAGGTCAGTGGTGGGTCGCGAGGCTACTGTAGGTGCAGGTCAGTGGTGGGTCTTGAGGCTACTGTAGGTGCAGGTCAGTGGTGGGTTACTGTAGGTGTAGGTCAGTGGTGGGTTTCTGTACGTGCAGGTCAGTGGTGGGTTACTGTAGGTGCAGGTCAGTGGTGGGTTACTGTAGGTGCAGGTCAGTGGTGGGTTACTGTAGGTGCAGGTCAGTGGTGGGTCTCCAGGCTCCAGAAACAACCTGTGTCATGTGTCCAGTTATTACCTGTGGACCCTCAGGCCACGACGGTGTGTGTAGCCCACATAACTGAGGTAAATGGACGGGGATAATCTCTAGTTAGTTATTCATGATGGTGGTGGCCGGAAGTTTGCCCATAATAACACGGTGGCCGGGGTCATATTTTATACTCGGAGAAGTACAGGTTTCAACGCCCTAATTCTCGGTGGGTTCTGACGCCGCCAGATATATAAGATCTCAAATAACATTGATGGTGGATTATTCTTAATAACTTTTATATGTTGACAATTTGTCAACTATTACCAACATAACTTTCTTACATCATGTAAGTGATTGTGGTGTACCGACTGTTGTTAAGAAACAAAAAGGAAATGATTTAGTCGTGTTAATATTATTGTGGCTCGTTGACTGTTGCCAGTTATTAGTGGTGGTTGTATGTTGTCAGTTACCAGTCGTTGTTGCATACTGCATGTTAACTGTTGCCAGCTGATGGTGGGTGTATATGTTAACTGTTGCCAGCTGTTGATGGTGGGTGTATATGTTAACTGTTGCCAGCTGATGGTGGGTGTATAAGTCAACTGTTGCCAGCTATTGTAAGTGGTTCTCTATTATAAGTATATTATTGCGAGGTACTGGTAATGGTAGTTTGATTTATATTAACTGTTATCAGCTGCTGATGGTGGCTGTATATTGTTTGTGAACTGTTGTCATCTGAGCCAACGATGGATGTAACAGTTGAGGACAAAATCTCTGAACACTTGGCAATATCTGGCATCTACTTCTGGGTCGTATATATGATTAGTTTATATCTAATAACGCTGTTTTTGATCACATATTATGTCATGAAAAAACTTCTTAATACAGAGACAAAAATGAGAAGTTACATTTAAAATGTCCATCGCCCTCACCGAATGATCCTCAAGTACTTATATGCCAGACACTGCCAAGTGTCCTGGGAATTTTGTAAATTCTCAGGCAGTACATGTGGGTCTGGCAGCTGTCTCCTCCAGGGTAGAGGCACAGTCAACGTGAGGGAGGGAGGGCCACTAAATGTCCTGGTAGTAAACATAAGAGTCTTATGATCACTGGATAAAAAAGAAATGTTAACATACAGACCTAGGGAAGAGGAGGGTGGTAAAGTGGCCCCAACTACTGAGAATGGTCAAAACAGGGCGAACATAATGAGATACGAGGCTGTAGCTGTGGGGAGAGGGAGTGAAGCCTTTGATCCTTACCCAGAATACTTCACACACATCAGCCAACACTGCACACCTGTTTACTCGTTTCATTTACCTGTACAAGTTTTAAAACTATTCAAAGTGTTTAAGAATATAAATATAAATTGCAAAACAAAGTAACAATAAGTACATAAGCGAACAAACGAAAAAAACAGCTTCAATTTGATTCGAGACAAGAAATTCTTCGTCAAGCGCTCTTTAGGTATAAGCTTTAAAGGTTCAACTCTTCTCCACACTCCTGTTAAAACTTCCTACGTTTTTCGTCGTCAACATTTTACCTTCATCAGGATCTCTACTACTTTCCTTGCTAATACTTTTTCCATCCTCCTCCTCACGCGCTCCCTCCCAACACTCAACTAATGCTGTCCTCACCATTTTCCTCCTCCTCCTCTCCAACACTTTAATCACCATCCCCATCATTGCTCCTCTCCTTCTTCTTCTTTCCAACAACAAATTCTCAATCAGTTTTCACCGCTACCTTGGATATAACGTCAAATTCTAAATTGCAGCTACGCCTTGGCCCGGGAACGTCTACCATCACCTGTCAGTCTAACGTCTCTTATCTATCGTCTCTATTTCCTTAGTCATTACCATTTTTACCCTCTATTTCGTATCTTAGTCGATGGAACGATGGTAAATATTATGTCACAGACTGAGGGTCGTTGTTTACTGAAAATATTCACTGTGGTAACGACGCTATTGAACTCATAGTCATTAAAAAGTACAGACATGAGAATTTTGTTTTTGTTTATACAGTCTTAGTCCTACACAGGGAGTTCTATCTCTTATAAATTGTAACTCTTGATGGACTTGTGTAATTATTAACTTTGCTAGACTATTAAAGACCTAAGTTGTTGAAGAGCAGTAATAACATCATAACGTCAACCTCAACTTGAATTCCCAAACCTATTTAAAACATTGTAATAATTTATATGTATATCTGATTTTTTTTATATAATTCGAAAAGATTAGTACGTAGAATTTATCAATATATAAACCTAATACAAAGTGTACGTAAGTAGCATCGGTACTCACCTAACCTAAGGTAACTTAGCCCAAAGACTATAGAAGAGGAGGTCATCCCACACCTGACCCAAAATATGACCCAGGTTGGGCAAGACGTCACTGGGTAGAGAGGTCGAGACACTACCTCTCAGTTGGCTGCAGCCACAACTGTGAAAACTGGTGTTCTCAGTCACATAATGCCCGCTAATTGTGTTGTGTTTGGGTGTAATTCTTGGTTCAAACGAGAGGGGAATATACACTTCCATACACGTCCTAAAGATGAAGAACTAAGATACAGTGGGTTAACCTCTTCAAGAGAAAAGACAACATTAATACTGCTAATGGTCAGATATGCTCGGTGGGCATTGAACAGCTGCCAGAGGCTGACAGAAACTGCAGTCCATTGTAAAAGTAGTATGATAAATATTGAATATGAATTTTATCTATTTTTCATAACATTTACCATAAATTTAACGTTAGAGATTCCGTAAATAACGTCAAAAGCAAATAAATCTCTCTTCTATAGACCTTGGGTGGCCCTAGTGCCAGCCATCCTCGTACACGAGGGGCATCCATTATTGTTACGTCATTAAATATGTTATAAGTATATACTACAGTAAGTTTAAAATATAAAAGACAAAGAACATCGTAATATATATATTTAGTTTCAGGGTTTATTTAGTTATTTATTACTTGTACTTATTATTGGTATTTGTTTTCCTCTCATCTGTATAGTTTAAGTCTTTACTATTGTTTAGAATATATCATATCATATCACCCATGATGATTATCTTGTATTTAAAACGAAAATAATATTAATATCACTTAGATAATATTTGTTAAGGTTAGGTTAAGTTAGTTTAAGTTTTCTATTGAACAATTTATTAATACCTAATATGATGAAGTACATGATCGCCGATGGCCAGTTAGAAGCTTAAAATAATACATAGAAGTTATCGATATTAGGCAATTATCCCTATTTAGTTTAATGGCCAGGATTATATGGTCTACGATTAAGCTTTTGCAAATCATCAGTCGTTTTAGTCAAATAGAGATAGCTTTTTGGTTTTATTATTACAACTTAATTAAGATTAATTCGTAAAGGGTAAAATTTAGTGTTCCAGTTAAAACGTCGTTTACTGTCATATGATGGTTAAATTATACTGTAAGTAGGTTAGGTTAGGTTAGATTTTATATGAAGGTATTCATTTATATGTATATTTATGATCTACAGGATCGTTTATTGCCAGTGAAAACTTTCCAGAAAAGAGAAATACATCGAAGTTATCACTAATGACCAATTATCCCTATTGAGTGTAACATACAGTATATATTAGGTGGAGTTCCGCTTTTATGTATTTGTTTTCGTATTATTTAAGCCATTTCTTTGTTAAAGTTTAGCTTACAATATATAAATATTATAAAAAAAACATTGAAATACTCACAAGTCACTTTGTAACATATAATTAAGTCGAGATGATAATAACAATACGACGTGCTGGTCAAGCTCCGAAAGAGTTGTCCGGGGGTCTAGCTAACCTCTGGTCGGGGCTTGACCGGCACGAAAAAAAAAAACCTTTTGGACTTAGCATACATGATTTTGGCGACCTGTGATTTATATGCAAGTTTTTTCTGCCATTTGCTTCTCAGCCTATCAGTAATAAGGAACCTGGATGTTAATCGATTTGCGGATCACGTTCTGGTATAATGGTTAGCCAGTGCAGTTGGCGTATTGTCCGGTCTTCTCAATCTATTCCTTAATACTGGGTCATGCAACTCGTTAACTGAGGGTGTGGATGTTGTGTTGGCGACAGCTTCTACAACTTAATTTTACGCCTAGGTGGTCCCAAGATCTGTTAAAGAGGAGGACGATCTCGACCTGACCCAAAATGCGATTTATGCTTACGCCACCTCAGTTGGCTTCAGCCACAACTGTGAAAACTGGTGTCCTCAGTCACATAATGCCCGCTAATTGTGTTGTGTTTGGGTGTAATTCTTGGTTCAAACGAGAGGGGAATATACACTTCCATACACGTCCTAAAGATGAAGAACTAAGATACAGTGGATTAACCTCCTCAAGAGAAAAGACAACATTAATCTGCAATCCATTGTAAAAGTAGTTTGATAAATATTGAATATGAATTTTATTTATTTTTCATAACATTTACCATAAATTTAACAATGGAGATTCCGTAAATAACGTCAAAAGCAAATAAATATATGTGCCCTGGTAGTGTTGTGTAATGAATTGGAAATTCTATCAGAGTCTGGTAATAAGTTTTCAGGACACTCCCTCTTCTCCCTCTCCCCACTTCCTCTCCTCCTCTCTCTAAGAACATAAGAATGAAGAAAACTTCAGCGGGTCTATTGGCCCATACTAGCCAGCCCCGTTTACACCCAACCCATATCGCTCACGTGTTATTTGAGGTCATCATAACTCCTCTCACCTCATGTTACATTATTAATATAATGAACAAAAGAGGGAGGAAAGAATATCCTGAAGGCAATTGTACATAATTACAATTCTCTCTCTCTCTCTCTCTCTCTCTCTCTCTGTGCTGTATCAGCCATAGGAACATTAATAGCTGCAGACAAGTCAGCGGCTGTCATCATAGACATACGTGCAGAGAGAAGAGGCCAAAAGAGGACTGTGCAAGAAATTGATTCTACATGGGCACCTGATGTACTGCAAGAGAAAGAACCTGAGGAAGAAAGACCAGTTCTGATCACTGAGGATCTACAACGTCAACTGGATGATGTGAGGAGGGAGAGAGATGTTCTTCTCATTGAGGGAAAAAGAGGATGGCAGGAGAGGATTTATTGGCATGAGCAGATAGAAAATGCTTTACTAAGGCTACTGCTGCTACTAAAGATGTTTTAAGGAGTTACTTTTTACTCTTCTCAGGTGAATTTTGTCTTGACTGGTGTCCCTGTAATATACTGGTCTAAGGAGGATATCAGTCGAACACTGACCCTTCGCAGCTTAAGCCCGAAAGCTTATCACTACTTGCCTGATAAAAGTCAATTTCGTTTCCCATCTATCAGTACACTGCATCGTTGGATTCTAAGCTCAATGTGGAACCAGGTGTGTTGCATGCACTTCTGCAACTGTTGTATCATAAATGTGAGTCTATGGGTGACTGTAAACGTCTACGTGTTTTATCTTTTGATGAAACAAGTGTCAATGAAGGTAACACTTGTCTTGTGAGGTCATAATTCCTGTCACATCACTCACACCTGGAGGCAAAGGCAGCACCTGTGATCACCTGCTCTAACTACCCCCCCTCCCCCCATAATCTGGCGTCAGTGGCTGTAACACATCATATGACGTCATAACTACTGTCACATTATGTCTACATTATTAACATAATGGACACAACAGGGAGGAAAGGAATTCCTGTAGGCAACTGTATATATAGTTATAATTACCCTATCTTAAGCTGCAGTTATTTAAATACATGACTATAACTGAAATACATTGTTTTTCTTTTAACCTTTCCTTCTGTGTATCACCCACCACACTGACTGGTGTCCTTAGCTAAAGTTATATGCAAGATTAAACTCTCTATTAGTATTATTTTCTATGTGAGATACTGAGATAACAAAGTATAGTATATAGAACCATAAAATGTTCTGTTTATAAGGGGTGAGAGGTAGGCGAGGGAGTCTACCTGCTGACGTCAGCAAAGCCCCACCCACCTTGGCCTGGCCTGTCCTGGCCTAGCCTAACCTAACCTACTGTAAAACAAGTTTAGCCTAGCCTAATCTCGCCTGACCTGACCTTATCTAACCAAAACTAACCTAACCTTGATCTGATCTGATCTGATCTGATCTAATATAGTGATTAGTTTGAATCAGATTGTTATACGTCTTTTTGATCAGTCTAAGTTTCTTTCATCTTACTCTTCATTTTTTCTCTGTTGTTCATCTTTGTTATATTTTTTTCTTTATGCTTTCTTTTCTTTCCCTCCTCCTCCTCTTCTTATTCCTCTATTGTTCTTTAAGAAATCAGGATAACTATTAAGATTTGTTGACCATTTTTTCTCTACATTTTCATTAAGAGATTACTTATTAAAACAACATTATCTGTATTTATATTATCTGAAGAGGAGTCCCGGCCACAACCAACGCCCCCCACACTAACATAGTGAAGCACTGCAGTAAATTATGTAAATATTCAAAAGGATTTGGATTTAATTGTCGGTCGTTTAATTTTAGGAACATTTCATTAGTGTTAACGGGAGGCAGGTAATGGCTATTATTAAAAAGCTTCCCTTATAATGACTACGGTCCCTCCAGCCAGACTTATACTAGCGTCTAAAGCCAAGGTGTGGTAGAGTCAAGGTTACCCACTGAAAAGTTTATTTGGATAAGTTAGGTGTGATTCTATTAGGTTTGGCTCCATTAGGCGGTGTAAGGTTACCTGGAGTGGATGATTATGTGTTGGGTGGGGCGGAGAGGAGTCACACCAGGTTAGTTAGACTCCAGTTAGTGTGTATTTTATCCCTTTAACTCTCAAAGGAAAATTAAATAGATTAGTTGTTTTATAAGATAATTATTTAATTTTAATTCATCGGTTTATACTTTCATGATGTTACGTACAGTAAGTCTATAAATTCACTTAATTATTTTAATGGCAGGATAATAAAAAGATACCTGCTGTAATTACCGTGTTGGAAACTACAATTAGACAACCAGAACAGCATCATCGGCCATTACAGAGCGTTATGTTGTGTAATGTAAGCACTTAAGTCAGTGGCCTAAAGCCTCAGGGCTGCTGTGTGAGGTGGTTCAGTCACGATACAAACATTACCAACATGTTTATCTTCACCAGGTGGGCTTAACATGACCAGGTGATGCCTTACTAACTCTTGGACAATTATTGTTGTTTAGTGAATTTTTATGAAGCTGGAAGATCATTTTACACCTCTTGGAGAAAATTTGGTAAAACAAAATTTTCATCCCAATTTCCCCAATTGGTACATATTTTTTTTTGTATTTTGGTATTTTTTAACTGACCTGACCTGACCTCATCTGACCTAACATGAAAATAATCCTAGTGATAATGGTAAAAAATGCCAAATACCTATTGGGATAAAAACGAATATTAACCGATATTTTTGTATTATGGAGAAAACAAAATCTTCAAAAAAGTACAAAAAGTTAAAAACATAAATCAATATTTTTAACAACTCCTCCAGGTATCTTTTGTTAGTTTCACCTTCAGTGTCCTCATGACTGTCCTTGTCATTTTACTATTGTTTGTCTTCCTGTATCTTGGATGTTCTCTATGTCACAGTTTGTCTTTGTTCTTTATTGTACTTCGTCACTGTCCATGTTTTACTGCATTATATTTCTTTGTTGTGATAAAATAGTTCCAACACCTTCAGTTATAAACAATAATCATATGAAAGTCTTTGACAACAACTTAAATTATTCCTTATTTTCGTTACTTAGATCCATTGAATTCTTGTGTCCGTGTCCGTGACAATGATAATATTAGAGTATAATCAAAGGACTAATATTGAGTTGTCTCTCAGGTTTTCATTCGACTGTATAAGTTTATCACAGTAAGCAGTCTACTGTGTTATCATCCATACATATAAAGCTGTAGCGAGACTGCTGGAGTTATGCTGCATCATATTATTGCAGCATGCAGCATAATGCGACCTCCTCTCCCTCCCTCCCCAGCATGTCAACATAATGCAGCTCCCTCTCCCTCCCTCCCCAGCATGACAACATTATGCAGCTCCCTCTCCCTCCCTCCCCAGCATGACAGCATAATGCAGCTCCCTCTCCCTCCCTCCCCAGCATGACAGCATAATGCAGCTCCCTCTCCCTCCCTCCCCAGCATGACAGCATAATGCCGCTCCCTCTCCCTTTCCTCCCCAGCATGACAACCTCGTACAGCTCCCTCTCCCTCCTCCCCAGCATGACAGCATAATGCAGCTCCCTCTCCCTGCCTCCCTCCTCAGCATGACAGTATAATGCAGCTCCCTCTCCCTCCCTCCCCAGCATGACAACATTATGCAGCTCCCTCTCCCTCCCTCCCCAGCATGACAGCATAATGCAGCTCACTCTCCCTCCCTTCCCTGCATGACAGCATAATGCAGCTCCCTCTCCCTCCCTCCCCAGCATGACAGCATAATGCAGCTCCATCTCCCTCCCCAGCATGACAGCATAATGCGCTCCCTCCCTTTCACTCCCCAGCATGACAGCATAATGCAGCTGCCTCCCTCCCTCCCAACATGACAGCATAATGCAGCTCCCTCTCACCCTCCCAGCATGACAGCATAATGCAGCTCCCTCTCCCTCCCTCCCCCAACATGACAGCATAATGCAGCTCCTCTCCCTTCCCAGCATGACAGCATAATGCAGCTCCCTCTCCCTCCCTCCCTCCGCAGCATGACAGCATAATGCAGCTCCCTCTCCCTCCCTCCCCAGCATGACAGCATAATGCAGCTCCCTCTCCCTCCCTTCCCAGCATGACAGCATAATGCAGCTCCCTCTCCCTCCCTCCCCATCATGACAGCACCCTGAAGTTCCTCAATGAGTTGGGCTCCAGACTTATTGAAACTACCAGAGACTCCAGGGCATCGAGCTACTATTTATAAGACAACCAACTGGGAGATGATGGTAAGGGAAGGCGAAAGATATCAGGTAGATTTTAGATTTTTACAGAACTTAATTTGGTTGGGACACAAAGACAGGCTGGAAGGGTGAGGTATGAGGATCTGGTAGGGTGGAATATGAGGGACTGGAATGGTAGGGTATGAGGGATTAACAGGGTAGGGTATGAGGGACTAACAGGGTAGGGTATGAGGAACTAGTAGGGTAGGGTATGAGGAACTAGAAGGGTAGGGTATGAGGACTGGCAGGGTGGGGCATAAGAGACTAACAAAACTGGGTAGAAGGGTATGACCATCTCCTCTTCTACACTAATCACGCCACACGTTCTCCCTAAGTCATCAAAAAATATACATTTGTCATGGTGTTCAAAAATTCTTCTTTTACCAACACAAGCTCTCGTTCTTGTAGCCATTGTGATTTAGGCTGAGGGGATAGAGAGATATGGTGAAGGAAGTAGGAACAGATAAAGAGAATGACAGACATAGATATGAGGATATAATAATTGTGGAAGGGGAAGGAAAGAGGAGGTAGAGATAGTGGTAGAGGAAGCAGGGAAGGAGAGTAAGGGAGAGAGAGTGATGATATATTAAGGTTAATAGAGACAAGGGGGGATAGGATAGGTAAAGAGGATGCGACAGGGCAGATTTAATCTAATTTCATGGGTAAGAGATGGCAGGAGACCTAGTGAGTGAGTGAGTGAGTGGGACAACCATTGATCGTGATCACGCCCCAGTCCACAAGATCGTACACACAAGATAGTCAAAGGAACAGAGGGAACATATTCGGTTTGTTGTCGAACACTTGAATCAAAGGAGCAATAAGTTATTACTGAGTCACTGCACGTTGACTACATATTATAGTGTTTGTAAAGATCTTTCTTGTTACACTGGTCGAGAAGATCAGATAGCGACCGTACCTGAGCTGTGGCCCATATCTACAGAACCTCGACCATATTAGTTGGTAAAATTGTCTTCGTTTTCTTTGGTGAGTGATCGTGTATTTCCAGATGTAATAACTGAAATGTGTTCAGTGTCTCCAGCAGGACCCGGCTGTACTCTCTTATTGCTGGGACCTCTATCAGTCTGCCTACACCAATATCAATAAGACCCGTTTCAACTTCTCTACAAACTTTAAGAGCGTTCGGTCGAGGAGTTCAGGTACGAAAAAGTATGTTAAGTGAGAATAAATTAACACGAGGCCAGTCAGTGTGTCAAAACAAGGTCGGCCCACATCAACTGGCAATATAATCACATAAGGCGGATCATGACGATAACACATTTGTGCTTATTGTTTCATCAAAGTACTTAGGCAACATGTTAAATCTATTGTTTGTGTGAAAGTAAAAGGAGAAGCTGTACAGGTTGATCCACAGTTCCTGTTTCAACATCTAACAAAAGCATCAGGGAGAGTGTAAGGTAGGTGAGTAGTGTAACCACCCACTGTACTCTGAAGGGTCTGGCCTAAGAAACACCTTATGGACTATGAGCTGTACACTGCTGCATCACATTAACCACTAGGAGTTGCAAACAAACATTCCAAAAGTGCCTTTATGGAGGAGACCGATGAATTTCAAAATGAACACTGTGACTCCTGCTGTCTCGGTAGGGTCGTCAAAATCCTTCGTCTGCCGTGTCATATCGTCTAACACAAAATCGTAAACATACTTTTTGGAGCGTATCTACATCTTACAGCATGATGACGCTAAATGGCCGCCTTAAAATGTTATTCTCAAAGATTTAATTATCCAATGAAAAAATTCACCCACTAAAATTTAAGATCACGTTGAAGATAAACTCATTAAAGTTTTATACTATAATGGAAATTAAAGTTCACTCACTCGCACTCTTGGGCAGAAATTATAATTTAAGTTCTTATTATAGAACAGTCTTGGCTGTTTTTAGGTCCTGCTATGGTTACTGTCTGAGTCACAATCAACCTCGCTTGGCATCTTCTATTTCAATTTGGCGCATTTCATGTCGGTGTATTTCATGTTGGTGTATTTCATGTTGGTGTATTTCATGTTGGTGTATTTCATGTTGGTGTATTTCATGTTGGTGATCACCTGCCACCCACCAGAGACTTGGGAAGGTTAGAAATAGTATCATCTCTGTGTTTTATGACGTCTTCGAGGTTTATATCTTCACCTCACCTCCTGAACCACATCCTCAAGACGGACCATTTCTTACCCCTGGTCGTCTTCTTAGTTAGTCAGGCTTATTTACATTCTTCTCTCACAGCGCTGCGCCCCCTGGCGAGAAACTCTCCTCATTTCTTCTAAACTTTTAGAGAAGTAAAGTTTATTCTCAACTGGTTGTACAGATGAAGTGTCACAACTTCTTGATATATTTGCTTTGTGATTATAATACCAACGTGTCTGAGTCGTGTATTTGTTTATAAACTTAATGGAATAATATTTACCCAAGTTTAAGAGGCACTAAAGACATTATAAGGGCTGGATATTTTAAATTATCTGCATCACTTGAATCACTTGACTCAGGAGTGAGAAAATGAAATTAAAACAAAAAAGAATTGTAAGTGAATGAAATATCGAAATCATTGAAAAAACTAAATTTCTTAAAAACAGTAATGGACTAAGACAGCAGTGGAAGGTAAGGAGATTGGTGGAAAAGAAAGGAGAAGACCGAAGGAGGAAGGTAAAAGGAGGGAAGATGGAGGGGAGAGGAAGATGAAGGGGGAAGAAGAAGGGAGGAGAAATGAATGGGGGAGATGGAAGGGAGGAAGAAGGGAGGGAAGATGAAGGGGTAAGATGGAGGAGAAAGACGATGGGGAGAAGAAGATGAAGGAGAAGATGAAAGGTGGAAGATGAAAGGCAGGAAGCGACAGTGCAAAATAGATCGGCAAGAGACACAGTTGTACCAGAGGTGGTAAAAATATACACCAGGAAGGAATCAGGTGTGGCAATGTAATACACACACTCTCTCTCTCTCTCTCTCTCCATATAATGTTGCTCAGATTTCTCTCTTTTTCTAAAAATACAAAACTCGACTCAATAAAGGCAACACATGTACTGTACTATGACTGCCAGTGTATTACAGCATCAACATTATTATATAAGAGTATATATTATACTTAAGCCCCTCCCCCCCCAGGTATCGCCGGGATGGTTAATCTTCAGGTGGGATACGCTGGGCGGCGAGGGGAGTGACAATCTACCTGTGTCATTAAGGTCTCTGTTACCTTTTCCTGGGGCGACACTTCAGGTGAGTTATTATATAAAAAAGAGACTCACTTTATACAATACATGAAAAAATAACACCACCATTTAACTTACATAAATTAACACACAATACAATACTGAATACCTAACTAGCTTAGCTCCCCCCACCCCAGCCTCCCTTGAGCGAGCGGGAGCGTGCTGTGTATGGCCACCACCCCAACCAATCACCTCGACTCAGCTAGGTGGACAGCCCACCTGCTATTACTCCCTACTACTTTACTTCCCGTTTCTATTCTTTCCTTCTCTCTCTCCTCTCCTCTCTCATGGCAAAGTCATTTCCCACTTTACTTCATCATCGTTACTCAGTAAGACAGCAGTAGACCACGACGCTTAACACTGTACCTGCCTGACTCTGGTGTTACCTGTACCGTGTTAATTAGCTTGAAGAACATACAGCTCTAAAACGTGATATGAATTGTTAATGTTGTCATAGGAAGATGAACTTGACAAAAAACGACCTTTATAACTAAATGTCAGACCAAATACTGTCAAGAGGTGTGAACAGCTTCCATATGGAGAGGATCTTTAATTGAAGTCTAATGTGTCACTTCAGGCAATAACTCTGTGGGGTGGACACATCGACAACACAAGAGTGACCGACATATAAACACTTCCGAGACAACGATAACTTATGACTTTTTTTGTTTGTCCTTTCAGAACAAAGTTCACTCCTGGGATTATCTCTCATATACGAAGCATCACCAAGCACAAGCACCACACACCTGTATGGGTCTTCAGTATCGTCAACCAGAAACTGTCTACATGATAATAGTCCAGACAAATTCTTCCTTTTACTTTAACCCGGAAATAAACATCATCGACAGGTTTATTATAAATAATTATGACGACAGTAAGTTTTCAAGGTTCAAGTGTCCTTATTTCCTGCCAATGGTTCCAGGAAAACCTTAAAACTTACAATTAATAAATAATTAAAGATTTTTGTTTCTTGTATCTATATATATATAAAACAAAGAAGTATGTATGTTTGTTTGTGTGTTTGTGTGTCCGCACGAGAATCTCGGAAACTACTATACCGATCTGTAGTGATGATGGATGGTGTTATATGTAGTGATGGTGGATGGTGTTATATGTAGTGATGATGGATGATGTTATATGTACTGATGATGGATGTTATATGTAGTGATGATGGATGATGTTATATGTAGTGATGATGGGTGGTGTTATATGTAGTGATGATGGGTGGTGTTATATGTAGTGATGATCTATCTTCTATTGATATAAAACAAAGAAGTATGTCTGTTTGTGTGTGTGTGTGTGTGTTTGCTTGTGTGTCCGCACGAGAATCTCGAAAACTACTCTACCGATCTGTAGTGATGATGGATGATGTTATATGTAGTGATGATAGATGGTGTTATATGTAGTGATGATGGATGGTGTTATATGTAGTGATGATGGATGATGTTATATGTGTTATAAGTGTTTAAATAACATGGTAGATATTACTGAGCCTTCATCAGGGTTGGTGCCTCCCTCCAGGTTCCCAGAGGTACAACTATTGGTGACATTTTCTTATTCGATGGCAGCAGTTGAGTTAGATTCATTAGTTGGGAGGTACAGACAGAGTGTAAGTAGCTGTGGAAGTTTCGCGCTCCCTGATGTCGCCCAAATTGTCATAATTGAAGGTAACTGACTTGGCAACGGTAGTGCGTACGTTGGTCTTCTTAAGGATAGAGGCGGGTTGTTGGTCGGCAACATTGGATAGAACTATGAACTCAGCAGCTTGGCGGTCAAGGTTGTTCAAGGTACCATGGGCACTGTAGTAGTTAACTTCCAGCTTGTTAGTTGATTTTCGGCTGCTGCCAATGCTTTCACCATCAAATCGTCCAACAGCCTTATCACAGGAGGCTTCGTCAAAGTATCGGATGTATGCGAAGCCATAGTGTTCATTTTTGTTGTCTTTTGCGGGCATCACAAATAGGTCGATCTGTCCACATTCCTCAAACGATGGTCGAATCTGCTTAGGGGCCACACCAGGGTAGATGTTTGTTGCAACCACCACGAAGCTGGTGTCGAAGTCTACAACGAAATCCTTGTAGGAAGTCATTGTGTCATACAGACATACCATATTCTCCTCAAAAGTCTGAGGACCTCAAGTTAAAATTTGGGCACAAAAGTAGATTAATATTGTAATGAGGTTGGAATATTTGTATTATGTAGTAATTATAACAAAATATAGTAAAGAGGGGAGATAGTGTGAAGATGTGCGAGGTGTGTTAAGGAGGATGGAAGGTAGTGAGGGGTGGGAGGTAGTGAGCGGGAGGGTTAGTAAAGATAAGGGGTAGTGAGGGGTGGGGTAGTGAGGGGTGGGAGGTAGTGAGCGGGAGGGAGGTGATGAGCAGGAGGGATAAATAAAGATAAGGGTAGTGAGGGGCGCAGGGGGGTAGTGAGGCGCTGGGGTAGTGAGGGGTGGGGGTAGTGAAGAGTGGGAGGTAGTGAGGGGTGGGAGGTAGTGATGATGTAAGGTAGTGATGATGGGAGGTAGTGATGATGGGAGGTAGTAGTAATGGGAGGTAGTGATAATGGCAGGTAGTGATGATGGGAGGTAGTAGTAATGGGAGGTAGTGATGATGTGAGGTAGTGATGATGTGAGGTAGTGATGATGGGAGGTAGTGATGATGGGAGGTAGCAGTAATGGGAGGTAGTGATAATGGCAGGTAGTGATGATGGGAGGTAGTGATGATGGGGGGCAGTGATAATGGCAGGTAGTGATGATGTGAGGTAGTGATGATAGGAGGTAGTGATGATGGGAGGTAGTGATGATGGGAGGTAGTGATAATGGCAGATAGTGATGATGAGAGGTAGTGATGATGGGAAGCAGTGATGATGGGAGGT